>NC_137264.1:33622099-33907099 GCF_053477335.1 Acartia tonsa | reverse complement strand
TATCAAAGTTAGGATCCGCTTCCTGGATTGTTTTAAAAAGCACGAACCTCAAACGAGATTCCATAGCGTGTCTAGAAATCAAGAAAAAATTATACCTACATATGATTAAAACATAAAAAAGGCAATTTAATTATATAACAAGAAAAACAATGGTTGAACTAAGTTAGTCATAGACTAGATACTCATATTAACAGCCAAGAAAATCATAGAGACGATCAATAGGAAAAATTATTTTCTCTGCTATTCTAAAATTACGAATTAAAGCAATAGCGACGCTTAAAAAACAAATTGTTAGGTATAAAGGTAAAATTTCAAAGCAATTATTTTTTATGATAATAAAACAACTAACGCTATAAAAAATCAATTTTGATGCATGTGACATATCCACGTTAAAACTAACTAAAATTTGCGATATTTAGATAATTTGAGTCTCTTTAACATTCTCTGTGTGGCTCTTAAAGGGTCTCCTAGCAACGTTACAGATAAGTAGACACAACAAAATCTTAATTGCATTTTATTTTGAACATTTTAAAAGAACTGTATCCCATGTTATAATCTAAATTAGCCTACAACTTGTTGGCCAGTGAAAATTATTGAATTGTCTTTAATTTAATATTGTGTTCATTATTAAACATTAAAGATACTAGTCCGTTTTCTTAAACAAGCTGCTAACTGATCTAAAATAAGTGTGGTTAGGTTACAGCTCTCAGTTCAGTTACCTATCATAAAGTACGCAAAAGTTTTATTATGGTTTCATAAATAAACTGATGTGGACAATGCGTCATTTTTAACATAGGTTATAAGCTGTCGCACCTAACCGATGAAAGGCAGGGTTGCCGTTCTAAAATTAATTTAAAATAGCATAAAAGGCCTATTTCTGACAAATGTCGTCTTTTAAAAAATCCTAATACGTCTTGGTACTAATTTTAATAATACCATATGTAATGAAATGATGCAAAGAGTATAGAAAATAAAGAAAAGGTACAAAGAAGAAATGTTTAATTTAGGTTAAATACATATTATATTATATATGCTAAAAAAAATTTTTTTAAATCCCTTGTCAATTAAGATCTTCAAAATAGGCCCATGCTAAATTTTTAATTAATTGTTTTTTTTGGGGTGGGGGCAGGGGGATGGACGCGACTGCAGTCCTTTATTAAGTAATTTTTATAAAATTATTCAAAAGTAATTTATATTTTTTGAAAAAAAATTTCTTCCTTCAAAAAATTTTATTTTTAAATCTACAAAATCATCGTAGCTATTTTTGCTAATTTACAAAATTAAAGCCACCCCATTTCTCTTTTGTTTTTATTTTTTTCTGCAGAAGTACAAATGCCCCGTACGAATTTTGACAGCTGGCTTTGGTTAAGCTGTTTTTACCACCTTCGGTTAAGTCTTAACTGATCTGAACTTTGGTTTAGCTTTAACTTATGTTATGACGTCACACATCGGTTATCATGATCAGTTAAATTTACTTCAGTTTGGTCTATGAAACACTTAACAGCACCCTTAACTTATGTCTAAGCTGCTAACCGATGTCAATTTATTTTATGAAAACGGAGTACTATTGTACACTAAAACGCAGAACAGCCAAAACTGCAGCATATCTAGAGACGTTAAAATTGTATCTACTGCTGCTGTGTCAGATGCGCCATACTAAAAGTAAGAGTAGGGGTAATGCGCATTGGCCAAAAACATGCGTACGTAAACACTACAGTTAAAACTTCTACACAAAGATCGTGTAATCAAAAGAGTTGATTGTCTGCAATATTTGTAATCAACCGTCTCCAGAGGTAAAACAGACAGATAAAAACGCTAATAAACTAATAATAAACTCGTAGAAATTTTAAAAATATTGTTTACTGTGAATACAGTCCTTTTAAATTAAATAAACACTTTTATTTCCATAAAACTTAAATAATAAAAAATTAGAGAGCAAAACGGTTTCCTAGCGACATGGTAAAAGATAAAATATATAAACATGACAATGATAATAGCATCCATAAAAAGGTTATGGATAGACTTACAAAATCAATAGCTAAGATTTATTATAAGAAAATTGCAATATTAGCTATGAAATTAATTGGTAAAAATGTAATATTATAAATTACAAACAGACAAAATAAATTAAAAGAAGCTTCGCTACGATTATAAAAATTAAACAATTTCTCTTAAATAACAATTTTGATTTTCAGCGAGTCTGTCTGGTTAGAAATTTCGCCTCTGAAAAATTTGACAGCCGAGCCGCCTCTACAAAATCTGAAATTTTTTCCCTTTTTGATATTAAAGCTAGCTTTTTATACGTTTGTCAAGTTTCAATGATTTTGAGATAAAAATGTCTGTTTTAGCCTAGAAAACTATTAAAAAATAATATTAATCCATACAAGAAGACCAAAGCTAGCTTAACAAGACGAGAAAGAATTACGTCATCAGCTGGGTCACTCAAAGAAATCAATGTTTATTTTCTGCTCTCTGACTTTGCCAGAAGCTTTTCGTCTTACATGGCCAAATTACGTTTACAGCTCAAAATGCATTGTAATTGCTTTGATGGGATGAAAAAATAATCTTTAAAAAGGCATTATTAATCAATCAAAATTTTAAAAATGCTTAAAGCTTAAAAAAATATATAATTTCTTACAGAGCCCTCAATTTTTACATCTGGCAACAAGTTTCTCTTTAGTTTAATGCCAATAACACCCAATAGGTGTCTCTACTTTACAATAACAAAAGAAAGATAAAATACTGACATCTGTTGTTAGATAAGAGAATTATTCATAGACTAGCGGTTGCGTCCCTAGAATCTAGGACCTCAGTGCATTAATTAGTAGAAGAATAGCTTAAAACCACACAATAAACTTAATCTAAATATAGGATAGAATAAAGCGACCTGGGATCTATGTGAAGCTTTCCTGAAATGGAAAATTCGATAGGTTTAGAAGTAAGCGAAATCTAATCAACAGACAAAAAAATCTTCTATAATACAAAGTAGAACGATGTCTCTCTGTCTATTTGTTTGTCTGTCTGTTTGTAGCGAAGGATCTCGCTAACCGCTGAACCGATCGGGTTCTCCTTCACAGGGTAGCTTCTCATAGGTCCCGGGAAGGTTTATAACTATTTTCTTGGGGGGTGGGACACCCCCAACCAAAAAAGTGAAAAATACCCCTCCCCCCCAAAAAAAAAAATTTTCTTTTTAAAACTAAAATTAAAATAGTGGGGTCGACTACCCCCCCCCAAAAAAAAAAAAAATATTCCCCCCCCCCAAATTTTTTTAAAATCTAAAATACGAAAAATTGGTTTGATTAAACCTCTTGGGACAAAGCCCCTAGAGGCGAAGCCGCTAGTAATCTATAATACAATGTAGAACGATGTCTGTCTGGTCTGTTTATTTGTCTGTCTGTTTGTTTGTAGCGAAGGATCTCGCTAACTGCTCAACCGATCGGGTTCTCCTTTAAAGGGTAGCTTCTCATAGGTCCCGGGAAGGTTTATAACTATTTTCTTGGGGGGGGGGAGCCCCTAACCCCCCCAAAAAATGAAAAATACCCCCCTACATTTTTTTCTTTTTAAAACTAAAATTAAAATAGTGGGGTCGACTACCCCCCCCCCCCCCCAAAAAAAAAAATCCCCCCTTCCCCAAATTTTTTAAAAAAATTTTCTTTAAAATCTAAAACACGAAAAATTTGTTTGGTCAAACCTTTTGGGGCAAAGCCCCTAGAGGCTAGGGGCGAAGCCGCTAGTTACTTAATATAGTAGGATTATTTGTTCGATAAGAAAAGAGGGATGTTTGTTTTAATATTTCGCGAACTACGCGAACCAAGTATTAAGTAAGAAAAAAAAACGGATTCTGGATTAGGATTCTGTATTTTAAAATTGGCCAAAAATTGGGCGGATTCCGGATTCGGATTGCAAACCCTAATCGTACATAAGGAAAAATGGCCTCTGAATAAGACATTTGAATGATGCAAATATCACAAGTGTATGATTTTTCAAGTCTTGATAATTTTAGAAATACACGAAAAAAAAACAAATTCTTTCGACTTGTATTATATATTATTTATATTATACTATATGTACTAGTGCATACGCCCCTAGCATTAAAGGCTCAATATAAGAACGGGAAGGGATGGGTGAAAACATAGCCTAAAACCTACCCGATTCGGTTGCAATGCATTTTGTGGAACTACTTTTTTATTTAGACCTGACCAGCGATCTGATGTATCTTGACAGACCAACACAAAAAATACAACTTTACCTATTATGATATACATATTAAAACAAGGATGACAACATCCATAAAAACGAAGCACTGAAACGGTAGGACAAACGGACATTAACACTTGTATAGTGTTAGAACTTAATTATCATAATATAAATTTATAAGAGTCAAAGCAAAATTGTAAGTAAATTTGTTGTAAAACTGCTTGATACAGGATAATTTTTATGGACATACTTACATTTTTAGAGCTTGATTATAGAGTTGCTTCGCTTTTTACATTATACTTTGTTGTCCCAGGAATCAATATACCAAAAATCAGATCAATCCGATGATTTGATCACATAAAAATTTGTTGTTAAAAAAGTAAAAAAATCAACATGTTTAAAATGGACGTAAGGACATTTTGGTAATGATTATAGAGTTGCTACGCTTTCTAAATCGTACCTAACTACTAAAGGAATCACCATGCAAAATTTGAAATCGATAGGACAATTCTAACATGCCTAAATTAACGGAAAAAGCTATCCGTTACGGACGTAATGACGGACGTACGGACGTACGGACGGACCGACCCTAATTATAGAAAAGCTTCGCTTTTAAAAATAGCAAAACTAAGTTTTTTTCTGAAAGAAAAGTTTTAAAATATACCTAATAAAAGAAAACAATCTTTTTCATATTTTTTTTTTATATTTGAAAATACTAATCAATAAATATTTTATATGAACTTAAGTATTACTTTGCTAGACAAGCAGTACTATTAAAATTTAAAATATTTTAAATGATTACATATTTAATCTTGTTTGATAACTTATTACCTATTTGATTATCTTAAAAAAATAATAACTTTTACAACAACAAAAAAAACATTAAATTCAAAAAATTTTAGAGGTAGAAAAGGGAAACCATCATCACCAAATTAGTAAAAATAACCATGTAATCAAAATGACTCTTCGAATTAAGATATTAATAGACTTTGACATACATATATCGACTTTTAAATCAAAAATAAACTAACTGCTGCCATGAAATTTGCCGTTGACAAAGGCGAAAATTAATTACACAAAAATATTATTTTGATGAATACTTATATAATACCCAATGCTTTCTCTAACTTTCTTAATTCTATGGGTCATTCAATAACAGGGGTATTGTGAGAAATGACCCTCTCCCTTTAACAATTTTTAAATAAGACATGAAATAATGTACAATTTATAAAACGTAATTAATTATTTCTTATTAAAAAGGGATATAACATATAAAAATGGGAAGATTATTGTGGGATGAAGGACTTACCTAACTTTTTTAACGTAATAACGCAGGAAAAACGTATTGCGTATACCATTATTGCCTATTAACTTTCCTAGATATTTTTTTCTAGAAAAGACTACCTAATTTGTAAATTAAAATAGGTACCTAGGTATGTTTTTCAAAGGGGGAGGTGGTTGTGACTCTATTTAAAACTAAAAGGCAAAGGGACTCAACTAAAAAAAGAGTTACAGCACTGAAATTTGGTATGGCAGTTAATTTTAAGAGGTACAATATGGAACTGTGAAGAAAGCGGCGGAACCGCCATTTTTGCCCAAACCACCGTTTCCCACCGATTTTTTTTGTCTTTTTTTGTCATATCAGACAATTTTGAATCATCTGGGATAAACTTTTTTTTATAAAAATTTCCCTCATTTGTTTACTACCTAAACAATTATTTTTTTTTATGGTGACATGTTTGAATTATCAAAAGTTTCTAGTGAAAATATAAGGGAAACGGCGGTTTTCGGCGAGAGCGGCGATCTAACCGCCGTTTCTTCGCAGTTCCACATTGTACATATTCATAGCAACTGCCATACCAAATGTCAGTGCTCTAACTCCATTTTTAAATTAGAGTTCCTTTAACTTTTAGATTTTGGTTTAAAAAGTGTCAAATCCGGCCTCTCCCTTCCAAAAAAAAAAGTGCGTTCCCTAAAAGTGCTCTTCTGGAACTAAAAATCTCCCTTTCATCTTTGAGGGTGTGTGGTTTATGTAGGTAGTTTAAGTCAATAATATTTACAAGTTACATAAAAAGAAACAAAACAATAACATATTTTTAAATAACAAAAAACAATGAAAACATACATATATAGCAAGCTCATAAACATAAAAGTAAGAACATTCAAGGTTTTGGTGTAGATGTTCAGTACAAATAGGAATCATAAAACAAAATTTCAATATTCTATCTTTGATAACAGCTGAAAATGGCATAATTTAAATACAAGTTTGATGTATTCAAGAGGAGTCCACGCTGACCAATGAATCAAGTGTTTTTAAGGGCAGATGAAAATTAGTCAGCAAACTTTTACCTATAAATTCAGATGTATGTCTAAAATAGTTGTCATGAAATAAAATTCCGACGGACTAAGTAAATCATATATTGGATGCTTATTTGTAAGATAATCTTCAAACAAATATTCAGCCACCTATCTCGAGTAGCAGCTAATAAAATTATGTGTTATGGACAGACAGCATGGACATTTTAAAGTATAGAGTAACTCTGCTACTGATTGAAAACTAATCTATTACTTCTTCTATTTCTTGTTTAATAACGGTTTCCCCAATCTCAGCTTCCGCTTGGGGAAAGAACAAATTTTCCTCAGAATTTTCATCTTCTTCTTTATCATGTTTTATTTCTTGTTTAATATTAGCCACACCGTTTCCGGCTGCCATTTGTATAGAAAGTAAATCCTCAACTAGAAATCCTTCTGCAGTAACTTCCTTTTTAGCATCAGCTTCTATAGATTCTAAATTCTTTATATGGTCTGAGGTTTTATTGTGTGCAGCTAAGTTAGATGTTGAGTTAAATGATCTCACGCATATCTCACAATGATAAGGCCTCTCCCCCGTGTGGATTCTTCTGTGTGTAACTAAATTACTCACGTTTGAGAATCCTTTGTCACACATGTCACACAGATATGGCTTCAAGCCGGTGTGGGTATTATTATGTTGAACAAGGTATCCTTTACGTGAAAACGTTTTTCCACAAATATTACATGGATATGGCCTTTCGCCAGAGTGGGTCATCTTATGACGAGTTAAAATTGTACTGTTTGTAAATAACTTGCCACATTCGCCACATGCATATGGTTTTTCGCCGGTATGAATACGTCTGTGTCTTACCAGAGCACTGCTACATGAAAACGATTTACCACAAAAGTTGCAACAGTACGGTTTCTCACCCGTGTGGACTCTTTCGTGTGTTGTCAAATGCGTTTTTGTGAAGAAGGACTTTTTGCACACTTCGCATTTGAATGGCTTTTCGCCCGTGTGCATCCGTTTGTGAATATTCAGGCTGCTTGTGTTGCAATACTCCTTATTGCATACATCGCACGTGATCATTGTTGCTTGCAAACAAATTTACTGAAATCTGAAAATATAAATATAATAATCAGTATATCTTTGATTACTTTTAAGGATAATGCAATGATTACCTAATTGAGGTAATATAAGAAAAAAAAGTGGAATAAAATGCCTTCCTGAATTAGTGCAGTAATATGTACGTTTTTTTGTATTATAAAGCAACATATAAGAAATAGAGAAGTGTAACTGTCAAATAAACAATATCTATAATAATATAAAGTTCAGTGTCAGTAGGACAAAAAATTAGTAGAGATATTTTCTAGATATAAAGTTGCTGCGATTTAATATGAATAAGGGTGGGGAGGGGGGAGTTTTGCCACATTTGCGTAAACCTGGTACCTAGGCTTTATCTTTGGACTGAGGGGATAGGTTATTAATAATAAAATCATTCTTATATTATGAATTTCACGTAGTTTTAAGATTTTTTGGATAGGCCTCCAGGTTCCAGAGCTCTAGGCCACCAGGTGTTCTCTGGACAGGTAAAAAAATAAAAAAATCTTATTCGAACAGTTAGAGGTAAGTTTATAAAACAACATAAGCTTTTTTTTAAAATATATCATTTACATATTTGAAGAAAAAATTACAATCGGCCTCCAGGTTCAGGTGCTGCAAGCCTCCAGGTGGCCCCTGGACAGGTAAAAAATCAAAATGTCTTATTTTAACAGTTAGAGGTTAGTTTATATTTAGTTTATAATAGTTTGTATAAAACAAAATTAGCTTATATTTGGATGTTATTTACATATTTGAAGACAATATTACAAATGGCCTCCAAACTAACTAGAGAGATGTAAAAGTTTTATTTTATTTTAATGAGCTAGTGATCAACTAGAAAATTTAAATAAGTATATTTTTAAATTACTATGGGCCTCCAGGCTCAGGAGCTTCAGGCTTTGGACAGGTAAAAATTAAAAAAGGATAATATCCATAATTCCTACAATTTAAACCTTTGAAGTCTTAATGTGTAGGATCTAATAATATTATATGTTGGCGTTATCCTCATAATTTTTTAAAAAATAATATAATAAAAGAATCTTATGTTGTTTTATAAACTTACTTCAAATAAAATTTTGACTTTTAACCTGTCCGAATGCCACCTGGAGGCCTGCAGCACCTGTACCTGGAGGCCGATTGTAATTTTTTCTTCAAATATGTAAAAAAAATATAGTAAAAGAAGCTTATGTTGTTTATAAACTTACCTCTAACTGTTAAAATAAGAAATTTTGATTTTTTACCTGTCCAGAGGCCACCTGGAGGCCTGCAGCACCTAAACCTGGAGGCCGATAGTAATTTTTTTTCTTCAAATATGTAAATAATATATTAAAAGAAGGTTATGTTGTTTTATAAACTTACCTCTAACTGTTAAAATAAGAAATTTTGATTTTTTACCTGTCCAGAGGCCACCTGGAGGCCTGCAGCACCTGAACCTGGAGGCCGATTGTAATTTTTTCTTCAAATATGTAAAAAATATATTAAAGAGGCTTACATTGTTTTATCAACTTACCTCTAACTGTTCAAATATGATTTTTATTTTATTTTTTACCTGGCCCAGAAAACTCCTGGAGGCCTGGAGCTCCGGAACCTGGAGGCCTATCCAAAAAATCTTGTATATTTTATCATTGAGAGATCTCTACTTTATATAGGTTGCTACCGGCTTCGCCCCTAGATGCCTCATGGGCAGGGTTGTCATTTTGGGCGGGCGCTTTTGGGCGGGCAGTTTTGGGCGGGCGGTTTTGGGCCGCCCAATATAAGGTCCTTTGGGCAGTTTTGGGCACCCCCCTTTTAGGGGGAGAGAAAAAGGGGAGGGGGTTAAAAAAGAGGGGGGGGCGGGCCTATTTTTGGGTGATATCCTTATACTAAAGTAACAGGATGTGTATCTGTTTGTTTGTGTGTCTGTGTGTTTGTACCGAAGGATCTCGCTAACCGCTGAACCGATCGGGTTCTCCTTAACAGAGTAGCTTCTCATAGGTTCTGGGAAGGTTTATAACTATTTTGGGGGAGGGTACCACAACCCTCCTAAGAGAAATCGCCCCTAGAAAAAAATTGCACTCCCCCAAAAACTTTTTAAAAAATTTTTTAAACTAAAAATAAAAATGGGAGGAGCAAACCTACCCCCCCCCAAAAAAAAAAAAAAAAATTATTCCCCCCCCAATTTTTTTTTTACTTTTTCTTTTCAAATCTAATAGGTATAATGATTGGATTATCAAATTTGACTCTCAAGTGCCCCTAGAGGCCTCTAGGGCCGTAGCTGCTAGTAAAATGTATAAATTAGTAAGTTTTTTTTGTATCTAGAGAAGGATTTCGCTAACTGCTTTCCAGTGGAGCTTTTATAGGTCCTGAGATGGTTTTAGGCTATTTTATTTCTAATAATAAGTCTAGATATGGTTTTAGGCTATATCATTTTTAAATGCTTTTTACGACATTTGCCCTAAAAAGGTGCCCAAAACCACTTTTGGGCGCCCAAAACCCGCCTAAAACCCTTTTGGGCAATTGGCCGCCCAATATAAAAAAAAGTGCCCAATTCGACAACCCTGCTCATGGGGCACTTGCATGGAAGAGATGGGTCTAGCTTTAATTCTAGGGCCAAATTCTAATGAGAGAGAGAGGGGTATCCGACCCAAAAACAGTGAGGTATAAACTTCCCTGGACATATGATATGATTTACTATAAAGAAAAATCCATATTTACTGCGAGTATCTTCACCAAACGCACACACAAAAATCCTGCATGTTACTTTTAGATCTAAGGATCGATTATTTACTTACTTACTTTAAGGTTAAGAACGTCTGCTAAAACTTGGCTTTCTGTTACATTTATATATTTTAGAATCATATATTATTCTATGTCTGAAAAATAAGTATCATATATTAATCTATGTCTGAAAAATAAGTATCATATATTAAGAATTTATAATAATATTTTATACCTACTATTTCTAATATCAAAACTGAGATCGAATATACACCGTAACTTAGACTGTTACTTTTTCTCTAATAAAAAATCAAACATCACACAAATGCTATAGAGTTCTAAAGTCACTTAGTGTCAAATTATCACAGAACATTTGTATATGAATTAATTGTAATCGTGTTGTTAACTGTACACATTTACATGTACTGGGAATACGCGTGAATGCCGCGTAAGAAAATTGTCAGAACAGAGTTGCCACTTTGAAACTTTTGAATATTTTCATAAATATTTCAATATTTTTTTACATGTGGTTTCGTCCTCATTTCTTAGACTTTGGAATATATATATATTTTTTAAATTCACCCCCCCCCCCAAAAAAAAATTATTTAAATTTTTTGCTAAGTGTTTTTTTAAATCCTAATGTTACCTACAGATTCCTTCTTTTTAATACCTATTCAAATGAAGATAAATTAAAAAAAAATAATATAAAATAAAATTACAAATAAAAAATTGCTTGGACGTCATTGCCTCTATGTTATAAAGATTACCCCCAAAGTTTTAATTTACAATTTCCACCCCCTCCCCCCCCCCCCTAAAAAAATGAAAAAGCTTGGATGTCCATGTATTACTCTGTTTTAAGAGCACTTTAACTTATTTCTAAAGCACAAATTAAAACTTTAAATATGACTGTGTAAATCCATGTCTGACCATAAGATATCAAGCTATACTACGTGCGGTAGTGGTTAGTACCGTCTTACCCGTAATTTCAGCCTTCCTTCTTAGCTCAAAGCAATGGATTGGTTTCTACTTTAGGCTTGCTTATCTCAGTTATACTTGGGTCCAACTAGGACATTGATTTTACTTGTTTAGCCTTAAAGTTTTACAAAATTGTAAGAACAAGCAAAATTTTTTGGGGGGATAAACAGTTTTCGGCGGCAACAGCAGTTTTGCAGCCATTTCTTCACAATTTCAATACTTTTTGTAGGGAGTTGGGGTCAAAAACGAAAGTGTGCAAAACAGGGTGTAGGAAGGTATATCAATCCCCTGGCAAATTTCGATATGAAAATTTGATATAAGGGGTGGTTTCAATAAAATTTCTTCACAGTTTAACATTTTACCATATTAGAGCAACTTCCATGCCAAGTTTTAGTGTTCTATTCATGTTTTAAAGTCTTGAAGAACACATACCTTATGGAAAATAATTACATAAATGACCCCCTTTTTTAAAAAGTGTTAAGATAATTGGTTTTAGTTATCAGAATGAAAAGAAATTGCTAAGGTATATTTAAAAATGTATTTTCTTTTAAATATTTTCAAAATAATGAGTGTAAAAGCTCTATTTTAAAGATTATCAGACTTTAAAATTCTTAAACTTTAGTCGTCATTTTTGAGAAATTTTATGTATAAAGCAGTTAATTTAAGAATTAATATAAATAGATAAACTAGTTTTCTTTATCTTAAGCTATAATTTAACTTCAAAAATTGTTTTATTACTTGTAAAAAATCACTATAAACTTTGGGAAAATATATCGACAAAATGTGGCAACCCTGATTTTTATTGGATAAAGGGGGGGGGGGGGAATGTGGTGACTCGTGCCACGACATACCAGCAATTTTATTTTGGGTGCTACTCCCTTAGTTTTAGAGATAATTGGGTGAAATCTTTTGGGCTGGGTCACTAATTACCCCAACTAGAGGTATCTTTCAAAAAAAACGGCGGCGGGTCCGCCACTCCCGCCGTTCGCCGCCATTTTCCGCCGCCGCCAAAAAAAAAATTTTATTGCATTTCTCGCCGAATTAGGCAATTTGAAATCATTTGAGACCATGTTATTTTTTTCAAAAATTTTCCCGTTATAACCAACCCTGCGGGGGGACTTAGTCATTTTTTTCAAATTCTCATTTATCAAGGTATATCTTAAATTCAGTGCCTCTCCTAAGCTTTTAAAGATATTGAGACAAAACCTTTTGAGGTAGATCAGTAAAAAATATTTGAATAAAAAATGGCGGCGGTACCGCCGCTCCCGCCGTCCACCGCCATTTTCCGCCGCCGCCGCCAAATTTTTTTTATTGCATTTCTCGCCGAATTAGGCAATTTGGAATCATTTGAGACCATGTTATTTTTTTCAAAAATTTTTCCCCTTATAACCAACCCTGCAGGGGGACTTAGTCATTTTTTTTCAAATTCTCGTTTATTAAGGTATATCTTAAATTCAGTGCTTCTCCTGTGCTTTTAAAGATATAGAAACAAAATCTTTTGAGGTAGATCAGCAAAAAAATATTTGAATAAAAAATGGCGGCGGTACCACCGCTCCCGCCATCCACCGCCATTTTCCGCCGCCCACAGGACGGCTTGTAAGGGGAAAAATTTTTGAAAAAAATAATATGGTCTCAAGTGATTCCAAATTGCCTAATTTGGCGAGAAATGCAATAAAAAAAATTTTGGCGGCGGCGGCGGAAAATGGCGGTGGACGGCGGGAGCGGCGGTACCGCCGCCATTTTTTATTCAAATATTTTTTACTGATCTACCTCAAGTCCCCCCGCAGGGTTGGTTATAAGGGGAAAAATTTTTGAAAAAATAACATGGTCTCAAATGATTCCAAATTGCCTAATTCGGCGAGAAATGCAATAAAAAAAGTTTTGGCGGCGGAAAATGGCGGTGGACGGCGGGAGCGGCGGTACCGCCGCCATTTTTTATTCAAATATTTCTTACTGATCTACCTCAAAAGGTTTTGTCTCAATATCTTTAAAAGCTTAGGAGAGGCACTGAATTTAAGATATACCTTGATAAACGAGAATTTGAAAAAAATGACCAAGTCCCCCCGCAGGGTTGGTTATAACGGGAAAAATTTTTGAAAAAAATAACATGGTCTCAAATGATTCCAAATTGCCTAATTCGGCGAGAAATGCAATAAAAAAAATTTTTTTGGCGGCGGCGGAAAATGGCGGCAAACGGCGGGAGCGGCGGACCCGCCTCCGTTTTTTTTTGAAAGATACCTCTAGTTGGGGTAATTAGTGACCCAGCCCAAAAGATTTCACCCAATTATCTCTAAAACTAAGGGAGTAGCACCCAAAATAAAATTGCTGGTATGTCGTGGCACGAGTCACCACATTCCCCCCCCCCCCCCTTTCTTACATAGCAGAAATCCAATTAGTTTTGATTTAACTCGCCGTGTATAGAATTAATTGAAAATTTATGATTATTTAATAATACACAGTCACAAAAAGTTTTGGTATAAAAGACTTGACAGGTAATTTATAAAAAAAACAGCAACCATAAAATGTAGCCAAACATATCAGAAAGTAAGACACAAGAACATAAACAAATAAAGAGTAAGAACTTATTTTAAATGTATTTAAGTCTGAACGAAAAATCCGTAAAAATCTATCCAAAAATTACTAGACCATAAGATGCTAATATAAAAAAAAGAATTGATTTTTGAATATACGTTTAATTTACGTCCAATGTCCCCTCCCTCCCAGAATATCACTAAAACAATAAATATAAAATTCCACTTTTTGTTTCAACATTTGTTGTTTACATTTATAATGCCGAGGCAAGATATATTTATATGAATGTCGTCGTTTTAAAATCGGATTTGAAAATAGCCGAAATCAAAAATACATTTATATACGTTCGAATGAGACATTTTGACAATTTGTCCCCAACCGGACTAATATCCTCTCCTTCTAAATGTCTAAAAATGTTTATTTTTATCACCCCTACAGAAAATAGCTTAATAAAACTATCATGGGTTCAGACGTTCGTACATTCCTTGAAATAGCTAAAGCTAATTGGTCCAGCGATTTGCAAGAAGCTTCAGGTAATAAACAGTTGGACATAAAAACATTGTTTTACTTTGTATTATACATTTTTGTGGACAAAAAAAATCTTTAAGAAGACAGGAAAAGTTTTTGTTTAAAAAGACGACATTTGTAATAAAAATAGTTACGGTGCAATTGTGCATTGTTTACAAACACCTCACACTAAATTATTGATTTTGCTCTTTTTCAGAGAACTTTTAGCATATAAATGTTCTTTATAGTTGTAAATGTAGAAATTATACGAATCTTCATCCCTTGAATTAATTACAAATAAGGTCAACTTTTACTTATTATATTTTAATCCTTAATTTTTTCTCAATTATAAAAGACTATTTTTTTGGCCGGTTTCTATAATTTTTAAAAGCAGATGAAACAAAACAGTTTTGTGTCTTCATTAGATGTACTGTAGATCTACTGAACCCTTCGCAGGACCCATTTTACTTACATAAATTTATAGTAAGTATTCCAGGGTTGAAAATTAGTACCCATGGGTTTTAAAAGAGTATTGCAGCTTAGGATTAAATTTTTTACTATGCTCGATCTTGGGTAAAACTGAGTTCTAATCCTTTCATAGATTTTGAACTTGACTAATGCAACATGTCATATTATAAAAACATAACCTTCCCTGACATGCATGCTATTAGTAGTGAGGAAACTTTAGTATTTTTAGTTAGTCTTTATATACTTCATATCAGTATTTTTTTATGGATTAAATAGTACGTAAACCAAAAATATATAATGCCATGCAAATAACCTATCTATCTATACCTTTTCAGAATAATAGAAAAAAAATATCTGTTAAACTATATGGAAATAATGTTGTAAAGTATTAAACAAGGTATGATTTATTTATTAAGTTTAAATGATAAATGCTACATATGCCCTCAGATTCTCCTCCCATATTTATTTCTACCCAAGTAATCATATTTGTTTGTATGCCTCCTCAGGGGACGTTGCCATTTCTACAACTGGTAGAAATACAGTGGATGTTTTTTTTTGTCTAAATTGTTTGTGTGGATGTAAATTCGACAGTAATTTGCGAAATATCGTAGGTAGGCTGACAAATATACATCTAACACTGGCATTTATACATCCTAAATTGTCAATTATTCATCTATTTCTTGCCAAATTTACATCTAAACTTTTCATTTTGTCAAATATATCCTGTACATTTTAATAAGTAATAAACAATAGTGAACTGTAGGTATAGTAGATATTTATTGACAATTATAAGAATATACATAAATATTATTGGATTTTGGTTAATTATTTAAGACCTTTTCTAGAATTTATTACTCCTGGTTACCAATTTCACCACCACTAAACAACAACAATCTGTTTAATATTTTAATCATATAAGTATTAAAAGGAGGATGTAAATAAGAATTATTTGGTCAGGAGGGGGGGGGGGGGTTACTTGAGAACCCTTTGACCAAAAATGTGCTAACTTTGGACTTAAGCTACTATTATATATAGGACCAAAGTTACTTTTAAAATTATCGGTGACCGCCGCTCCCGCCGATTGCATTTCTCGCCGAATCAGGCAATTTGGAATCATTTGAGACCATGTTATTTTTTTCAAAAAAATTTCCCCTTACCAGCAACCCTGCGGGGGGACTAAGTCATTTTTTCAAATTCTTGTTTCATCAAGGTCATGTTGTTTTTATTTGTGGCGGTGAAAAAATTTAAAAAGTCCCCCCACAGGGGCCCTTAAAACGGCTTTTACACTATACCATTTACCTAAAGCATTATTGTATTTCAATTGTACCTGTTTCTACGAAGCTTTAAATGAAGTTTTAGCTTATTTATGTTTTCAAGTGTTACCCATAAATAAATTTAGGTACTCTTTTCTAATAATTAATATAAAAGTATTAAACTGAGAAGGGGTACATTGCGTTTCTACAACTGGCAGAAATACAACTAGACGTATTTTTGTCAAAATGTAAGTGTAAAAGCCGTTTTTAGGGCCAAGAATAAAAGACTATTAACTTCATCTTGCTTCTAGGCAGCTAGGTATCTATACTGTTTTTAGTTTTCATAGAATCTATAATTGTCCTTTATGTTTTGATTGTGAGATATCCACAATAACATCTCCTTCTTTTCTTGCCTATTTAGGATATACCTTCTAATCTTTATTTATTTTTTTTAGATACCTAGAACATTTGGAGTAATTACAAATTCTAAAGTTCACGAAAAAACCTTCCTCGAGGTGTGTAAATTTTAATAATAAAACACTTTAAGAGGTACAAGTGTTGAAATTGAAAATATTATTTTATCTTGCCTGGTTTATTTTTATTTTTAAGTCTCCAGTGGGGCTAAATGTTACTTATTTCTAAAGTTATTTTCTAATGAAAATTTTTTTTCTCCAACCGTTTGTTTGTATTCCACTTTCATAGTATTAAATATTCAATTTATAATCAAAACTATTTAGAGAACCTACCCTTCATTTCAAATAGCTTTAGTCCAATTAATTTTAAAAAAACAAGAATGAAAAAAAAAAACGAAGCTTAGTAATTCAAACTATCATACAAACGAACATTAACATATATAGAGAAACAATTTATTTAATATTCAATATTAATTGGAGCAAATGTTCTGTATAAATCTATTTGAATACAAGTTAAATATAGGATGCTTGACGTGGACACACTTACATTTTTTTACTTGACTTTGGAGATGCATGCCTTTAGAAGAATCAGATTGGGACCAAAAATTAACAAAAAAAAAACAAAAAAAATCATCATATTTAAAATGTATGGAAAAAAATTTCTAAATTTTGCCCAGCTCAATAATATCATGCATTTTTTTCAAAAACGAATTAATCTTAAAAAACCTAAATGTAGTTTATCTTTACGTAAAAAAATAATTTGTTTTGTTTTATTAAGGTTTAAGAATCATTTGAAGAAACACCATGGTGGTTATCTGTGATATTTGTAATAAGGAGCTCTGCAATACAAATAGCCTCAACATTCACAAACGCATGCATACCGGCGAAAAACCATTCTCGTGTGCCTTTTGTGAAAAAAAGTTCTATACAAGGTCGCATCTGACTACACACGAAAGAATACATACGGGTGAGAAGCCGTATTGTTGTAATATTTGTGGTAGATCATTCTCCTGTAGTAGTGCCTATGTAAGACACAAAAGGATCCATATTGTCAACAAGCAATTTCATTGTGAGGAATGCCAAAAAGATTTTGCAACTAACTTACTTCTTACCCAACACATGAAGTGTCACATAGAAGATAAACCTTTTTCCTGTTCTGTGTGTGATAAGAAATTCTTGACAAAGTCACATTTGACTACACATGAAAGAGTACACACAGGCGAAAAACCATACTGTTGCAATACCTGCGGTAAGTCATTTTCATGTAGCAGTGCTTTGGTTAGACACAACAGGGTTCATACTGGCGAGAAACCATACTTTTGCATTGAATGTGGAAAGTTTTTTTCAACTAGCACAATTTTGACTCGCCACATTAGGATTCACACAGGAGAGAAGCCGTTCTCATGTGAAATATGCGAGAAGACGTTTTCAGTAAAACGTAACTTAATGCAGCATATGAATATCCATACAGGCGAAAGGCCATACATGTGTGATATGTGCGATAAGAGATTCTCTCAGAAAAGTAATTTAAACATACATAGAAGAATCCACACTGGGGAACGGCCATATCATTGTGAAATATGCCAGAGATCATTTAACTCAACATCTAACTTAGCTGTGCACAAGAAAACACCAGAGCACATAAAGAATTTAGAATCTATTGAAGCTGATGCGCAGAAAGAAGCTACTGCGGAAGGATTTCTAGTTGAGGATTTGTTATCTATTCAAATGGCAGCCGAGAATATAGAGGCTAAAAATATTAAGCAAGAAGTAACTTCTAAAGAGGAAGTGTATTTTGATGAGAAAATGTTTTCTCTTCCAATGGAAACAAAAAATGTGTTGTCTCTTCCTATAGAAGCTGAGAATGAGGAAGTTACTGTCAAAGAGGAAATAGTAGTGGAAGATGTAATTGAGTCACAAGAATATGAATAAATGATTTTCATCTATTATTTTTGTACATGAATTAATGGCTTATTTATAGAGTTATGTGGGTATTATACCTATAAGACATAAGTCAAGCACCTTGTAAAATTTCCAAAGTATTTCAAAGTCCTCATTGAAATTATCGTTGCATAGAACTTTGAAAATTATTCCTTTTATTTCCATTTTTTATTTGATTATTATAGTTCAAAAGTATAATTTTGTAGGTTCCTCTTTGGTTTTTAGGTTAAGCTTTTTTTGTTGTTAAATGTCTCCTTTTCTTTAAAGTTATATATTGAACCTAATTTTCTTATATTTGAGCTAGTCAAAATGCATAAGAGAAAATTTTAGAATGTATTTTTGTTGAAGCATAGATTTTGTATGATTTTTTATAACATAATTTGTATTACAGAGGTAGTAAATAAACTTTTTAAATGCTCTCCCTCTTTCATGTATATAAAAAAAACAAGGAAATCATAAAATAAACCAGCAAAGCTCGGCAAATTTAAGCCAATATAAAGTTATTTTTATACAAAGAAAACCAACACATACTAGAAAAGTAAAAAAAGCTTCGTTTTCTAAAATATTGTAATTATACCTATTATTGTTATTTTAATTATTCATTTGAAATTTAACTTATGATATAGAATACGTGTATGTATATTGTGAGAGATTCTCGTATACCCTGATAAATTATTTCTCCCAGCTGGCTACCCTCCTTATGACTTTATCCCATCCCTTCACATGACCTATAAGGTATTGACCAACATCTGCGGACAATATTATCAATATTAGCATCAATTAATGAAAACAAAGGGAGGAGTAGGTTGCGCAAAAAATCCGTAAAGGTTGTGAGTTTTAAGTTAAAAACAGTAGTAGAACGATAAAAATTTATGTTAACTTAAAAAAAATTGTCTAGGTATAGTTTTTTTTCAATAAGAAATACACATATTTAGTGAATATTATCGTTCTACTAATATTTTTAAGCCTTAAAACTCACCTTTACGGATGTTTAGCGCAACCTACTCCTCCCTTTGTTACAATATCCACGCTTTTAAAATCAATTTATATTTTGTACAGATTGACCCATGAAAAAGTATTTTTTTAGCATCTGCAGCCCATATTTCTTAATAAATTATTAGAAAATGCATATATTCTGTATACATTTCCACATCAGAGGATATAAAGATATTTTTTTACATCAATCAGCAGAGGTTTTAAAAGTCAAAGTTTGGAAAAAGTGCTCGAGTAACTGGACATTGCTAAATGTTTCTTAGTTTTTTTATTAGTATAATACATTTTTTCAACCAATTAAAAAACAAATTAGAGAGAAGACCAAGTTTACAAAAGATATCTTTTTTATTGTTAGGTAGTTTTACATATAAAAAAATTACTTTTTAAAATTTTATTGAATGCATTTTTCTTATATATACCATTTACCCTCAAACTTTATAATATCCCCTACTTCTTACTATGACCTTAAACGAACCCCTCCCAAATTTATGCTTATGGCCGATAGGATTAGCGCAACCTTGCTCAATAAATTCACGCCCACTTATACAAATTACTTAAAGACACATAAAAATCATTAAAATTGTCTTTTAACTTATTTTAATAAAATAAAAAGTGTTTTATTTCTGTTTATGTAAAATTTTAATCTGCTACTATGTGTTATAGGATTTCTTTGTGTAAGGGTGTTTTTGCAAAATACACTGTTCTAAAAATGCCTTTTAGAACAAGTGAAAAAAGTGCTTTTAACATGAAATAAATTTCTTGGAAACATCTTTCATCATCATCAGACGCATCTCTCTTTTTGACTGTGAAGGCCAGAGAATACGGACACCTTGTTCCTCCATGAATTCCTGCTGTCTTTGGCAAGTTTCTCAGCTTCTCCCCATGTTAATTCCAAATTAAAGAGGTCCTTTTCAGTGCTCCGCCTCCAGGTCATTTTTGGTTGTCCCCGATTACGTTTACCAGTGGTGGGGTTCCATTTTAAGCACTTTTTTGGAAACCTATTTTGTTCCATTCTGAGCACATGTCCTAGCCACCTTAGTCTTTTATATTTCACTTCTGCTTCAATACTATTGCACTTGGTCTTAGCATACAGCTCAAGGTTTGATATTTTGTTTGGCCAGAATATTTTGCAAATTCTTCTTAGGCAGCTATTGTGAAATGCATTAAGTTGATTTGTTTCAGTTTTCACAGTTCTCCAGCATTCCGCTCCATAGAGAAGAACTGATTTCACATTACTGTTGTAAAGTCTGATTTTTGTTTTCAGAGCAAGTTTCTTTGAATTCCAAACGTTGTGTAGACTGTTGAAAGCAACCCTAGCCTTATCAATCCTGGTTTTAATATCAGCTTTTGAGCCATTTTCACTGCTGATAACACTCCCCAGATAGGTGAATTTGTTGCTTTGTTTCAATTGTTCACCATTTATTGTTATAGTTTGATCAGGGTTTGTAGGTATATTCATAATTTCAGTCTTCTTGACATTAACAAAGAGCCCGACTTGTCCTGCATATTTGACTAGTCTATCTGTCTTAGCTTGTAGATGTTTAATTGTTTCTGAAATCAGTGCCAGGTCATCAGCAAAGTCCAGATCTTCTAGGTGTCCTAGTATGCCCAGCTGGAGACCACGTTTTTTGTCCTCTGTGGTTTTCTTCATCACCCAGTCAATGACCAATATAAATAGAATAGGTGATAAAATGCATCCCTGTCTAACTCCAGTGCTTATTTTAAAGAAATCAGATGTCTTATTGTTTCCAACTGAAACACAGGCTTGGAAGTTGTCATAAAATTTAGTTATCATAATTATCATCTTTTCTGGTATACCATAACTTCTTAGTATTTTCCAGAGTGTTTGTCTGTGTATGGAGTCAAAGGCCTTAGAGAAATCAACAAAATTCACGTGAAGTGGCTTGTTAAATTCAACACATTGTTCAATAACTGTCCTAAGGGTGAAAATTTGGTCAACACAGCCCCTTCCAGCACGGAATCCAGCTTGTTCTTCTCTCAGTTTATTGTCAATTTTCTCATCAATTCTGTTTAAAATAACTTTACATAGGACCTTGCTTGGGATAGAAAGCAGCATAATTCCTCTCCAATTATCACAATTGTTCAAATCTCCCTTCTTAGGTAGTTTTATGATTATACCTTTAGACCAGTCCGTTGGTATCTTTTCTTGCCTCCAAATTTTATCAAAAAGATCAGTTAGAGTCCTAGCAGAAAGATCTATGTCTGCATTAAGCATTTCGGCAGTTATCAAGTCAGGTCCTGGTGCTTTGTCATTCTTTAGGCTATGTATAGCAGCTTTAACTTCTTGAATAGTTGGTGGTCTTATATCTATGTCTATTTCATGTCCTGGTTCTGGTTCAGCAGTAATTTCTGGTTCAGGTCTGTTCAACACTTCTTCAAAATGTGATTTCCACCTTTCAGCAATTTCTTTTTCTGTAGTGAGTAATTTACCATCTTTAGCCTTGATAGTTTCACCACTCTTTTTGCTATATTTGCCACTTAATTGCTTGGTTATGTTGTATACTGTTTTCATGTTACCAAAGTCAGCTGCTCTCTGGGCCTTTTCAGCCAGATTGTCAATGAAATCTCTCTTGTCTTTCCTTGTGCACTTTTTGACTTCTTTGTCTTTAGCAGTATATTCAGCTTTTAAATTGCTCATGTCAGCCAAGTGTTGAGCATTATGGATTTTGTTTTTGAGCTTCTTTCTCTCTTCTATTTTGATCCATGTTTCTTCAGAGATCCAGTCCTTTTTCTCTGGTTTCTTGTGTCCTAGGGTTTCCTTAGCAGTAGATTGAAAGTTTTCTTTAATTGAAGTCCATGTGATCTCAGTCTCGTCATTTAGGTCCTCTAAGACTTGAAATCTATTTCTGAGTTTTAAAACAAATTCATTCTTTATCACAGGGTCCTTTAATCTTGAAGAATCATATTGTCTACCAATCTCACTCTTTTTATCATGGCCAGTACGCTTCAGCTTTAATTTAATCTTACTGACAACTAGTTCATGGTCACTAAATATGTCGGCTCCTCTATAGCTCCTACAGTCTTGCATTGATTTGACCCATTTTCTATTGATCATAATGTGGTCAATCATGTTTCTTGTTTGTCCATCAGGTGTTGTCCAGGTATATTTGTGAATGTTTTTGTGTTGGAATAATGTACCTCCTACAACCATATCATTATTTAAACAGAATTCAAGTAAAAGTTCTCCATTTTCATTTCTTGTACCTATGCCAAAGTGTCCCATTGCATTCTCCACTCCAGTCCTGTCAGTTCCTACTTTAGCATTCATATCTCCAAGAACTAGGCACATGTCATGTTTGGGTACTGAGTTTCTGATTGATTGCAGTTGATCATAAAACTCTTGTTTTACTTCTCTATCTTTGTCATTTGTTGGGGCATAGCATTGGATAATGGTCAACTTGCAGTGCCTTGATTGGAATCTAGCCTTAATTATTCTGTCTGATATAGGTTTCCAGTCTATTAGTGAATTGACATGTCGTTTTTGAATAATTATAGCAACACCATACATATGTTGGCTTTCATGACCAGAATAAAGTATTAGGTGGCCATCTTTGGTTGTAGTTTGTCCTTGTCCTGTCCATCTACATTCCGCAATTCCAAGTATTCCAATATTGTAACTTGTCATTTCTTTAACTACTTGGGCTGTTTTAGTTGACTCATACATTGTTCTAACATTCCAGGTTCCTATCTTACAGCTTTACTTAGAACTTATTGGTCCTGTCATCAAGTTGATAGCTTCCTTTCGGATTTGACCATCATCTTTCATATTCTCAGTAAACTGAGCATCAGTTCCAACAGTTCTTGTTTCATGTACACCTCTGGCTGTGTGAAAGCCATAAGTGTTTGAGGTTCTGTGGGTGTTTTCTTGAACAGATTTTTTTTACAGGTAGGATAGTTAGTCCTACGCAAACCTTTCATATCCCTGGAAGGAAGGGTGACTGGTAAGGGGAGGGACGTCAATATCCCCCAGTACTTCAAGAAGTACCTCCTGCCCTGAAACATCTTTATAAAAGTTTTATAAAAAGTATTGAAATTGTGAAGATAACACATCATTTTACTTTTAAAAGCATTTTTCTTGAAAAGTTACTTTTTCCTCAGCCACTTTTTCAAACTTTTGCTCTAAAAATCTCAGGTGTTAATTGAAGTACAAAAAATATTTTTATATCTACTTATGTGGAAATCAATAGAGAACAAGGATATATACATTTTTTAATACTTCATTGAGAAATATGGGCTGCAGATGCTAAAAAAATACTTTTTCGTGGGTCAATCTGTATGTGTTAGTCAGCTAATTAGAAAATTAAAAAATTAAAGATATGTAAATAAATTAATACGTATTGATTTTCAGATGAAATGGAAATAAGATGTAAAAACTTTAAATGAGTTGAAAATAACAATTTGGGGAATAAAAGGTAATAATAATTCAAAATAGGTAGGTTGTATATTTGTCTGTCTTTTTAGTGGAGTTTTTAAAAGATCATTGGGAAATTTTGCATATTCTATTGGAGGGAGTGTGATATTTAATACATTAAATGCTTAGGTACCTAATCATGAATGATCAGTAATATGAAAAAATAAGAACTCGTGTATAAGTATTGTGTCTATTATCTCTAATTCGGCCTGTCAAAGGAAAAATAAGAACACTACGGGTATCAATTGGACTGTAAATTATAAAGAACACGTTCTCTCATTCTTTGGATTAAAAACTTTTATTAAATCCTCATTATATAAAATCTTCAACCAATTATCAATCTACAGTAGAGCTATATTTTTATTCATTATTACATTAATTTATTGTTCTAAATCTTGTTCCTTAAGATCCCTCTACACATTAATATTGTCTAGTAATAGTTTTTAATATTTCTTTCTTTTTTCAGAGTTACTCTGACTCCCAGCTGGCATAAAGATGTCATTCAATTGTAATATATGTAAGAAGGAATTTCAAAAGAAAAAGAATTTGGCCAGACATAAGAGACTTCATACAGGAAAATAGAGATAATCTAGAGACATACCAACTTTCCAAATCAGCCAATAGGAGAACACTGGAGGTACATTCCAGACATGTCACTGGAAGAAACTATGTACAGATTTTGGTAGAAAAAGCATTAAAAAAAAACTCTTATATTTAGTCAGCTGTTAATAGTCGTTTTTCTTAAGATATAGGTGTTCTTGGTTAAGTTATATTGTGTATAATTCCTAGTATGGCGTGAAGCATATGACAAAGTCTATAATAAGTTAGTATGAATAGTTGAATTCCTTAGTATAAAGTTAACTTTCTACCTAGTAATTATTAACTCGAAAAATTTCATTGCTTGTATAACTTGAATGTAAAAAATAAAAAAAAGGTGTTTGTCTACTATGGAATCCTTTCCATGTTTGATGACTTATGGGGTCAGATGGACTGTCTAGATATATTATTTCTATTTAACAGGGATTAAGCCATACTCGTGTGAATTTTGTAGAAAAGCTTTCGCAACTGGAACTGATTTAACTGTGCACAGAAGAATTCATACAGGCGAAAGGCCATATAAATGTGACTTATGCGAGAAGGCATTTGTGAAGAAAAGTAGTTTAACGGAACACAGGAGATGTCATACAGGCGAAAAACCTTACTCTTGTGATGTATGTAAAAAGTCTTTTTCAGGCTGGTCTACTTGGAGTCGCCATTTAATGATACATACCGGCGAAAGGCCTCATTCTTGTGATGTATGTGGAAGTAAATTTAAATATAGATCATCTTTATCAAAGCACAAAAGAACTCATGTCGGTGATAAGCCATTCACTTGTGAATTATGCAAAAAGTCTTTTACATCTAAAGGCAGTTTGACAGCACACATAAAACTTCACACCGTTAAGAAACCTATTAAATGTGACATATGTCATAAAGAATTTTTTACTAAAATTAGCTTGAAGCTACATAGAAAAATTCACGTAACAGAGTCATTTAAAAGTCTTTTACATCACAAAAATTCAGAAAATGCGGCAGATTCTTATTCATGTCAAGTTTGTCGTAAAACATTTGAAAGCCTTGACTTTTTAGATATTCACAAATATATGCATCCAGAAATAAAATCAAGCAGCGACTTTAGTATAACAGAGATCATTGATATTGATAAAAATCCTGTTGTCATTAAAATGGAGGATCAGCATATTAAAGAAGAGATAGAAGAGGAGGATTTATATGAAGATTTAGATCCTCTTTCTTGTCATTAATATTTGGTAAAGTAAAAAATTAAAATTGTGAAACCAAAACTAGAAACATAATTGTTAATAATAAAGATAAACGACCAATGCAGAGATCCGGTAAAACAAAGTGTTCAGTTTTTTTAAAAACATCTTAGGAAGCTAAAATTTAACATCTACAGAAGTAAACACGAAACAAGAATGTAAGAAAAAACAAAAAAATAAGATTTTTATATTTATTTCAATCTTTTGAAATTCTCAGATATACATTAGTATACACCCTCTAAACTTCTAAAAACCTTCATTTTTCACCCCCCCCCCCCCTAAAAAAATATTATGCTTGGTGGACGTCCTTGTTATTTAATACCTGTTTATAGGAAGCTATATTTTAATTGTTAGCTTTCTGTGATGTTTCTAAATGTACTAAACACTTTGCGGGATCCTTGAATAGTTTAATTTCCCTTTGTTATAGTTAAATATTACCCTTTATTTTTTTATTTAATTGTAATTTCTAAGTTATTAGGTATGTTTTTGATAAATGGCTTCGTCTTTAGCTTCCATGAACAATCTTTATATAAAAGTAAGAGGATGTCTATCTGTCTAAATGATTTCCCCCGCCCCTTTTCAAGTGCTCTTTGAGGCTTCTAGGATCGTAGCCGCTAGTATTAAATACAGGATTAAGCTGCGGTTTATTTTTATTCGACTGGTTTCGTCAGTAAATGAAAGTTAAAAATCCTACTCGACGCCGACTTAAGATTATTGAAAATGCTTAAAAAGTAGAGGCTTAACTTTGTCTAAGAAAAATTTGGGTTTAGAACTGATTTTAAAATTTAAAAAGCCAATAAATGGTGCTACTGTGTTTTCACAAAAGCTTGAAAGCTTGTTATCATTAAAGAGTGGCTAATTACGGCTGTTGTCACGGCTGTGTCGATTTCTGTAAAAAAAATGTTATAAGAAATGTCGAAATTTTATTGAATACCCAGAAACGGTGTTATTATTTTCAGAAAATCAGACAATAATGACAGATTGAGAAATTTGAAATAAAACCAATGAGAGGTTAGTATTTATTTATAATAATGATTCGGTCCAGGGGTTGCTGATTTCATTGGCTTTAAACGGAGGGAAAAGACACTGCTATAGTAGGTATCCTTATATAAAAGTAACAGGATGTCTATAAGTGTATGAGTGTCTGTATCAAAAGATATCGCTAACCTCCGAACCGTTATGGTTCTACTTTACAATGTAGCTTCTCATAGATCAGAGGAAGGCATATAACTATACCACTACCCTTCCAAGAGAGTATGGTAATTTGCATTTTTTCGTACTTCTGCCTCTTTTAGTATCAGGGGTGTATATTCTACATGGGATCCCCGGCTCAGGGGGGGAGAATAAGTGGTTAGAGGGAAAAAAAATGTAAAAATTAAGAAAACTGAAAACATTTTTTCCATTTCCCCCCCTCCCCCCCCCCCCCCTACTTGGTGAGAAAAAACTAGGAGGGGGGGGATAAAAATTTTGTAGCCGGGGAAAAAAAATAAATCTTGCGCAGAATGTACACCCCTGTTTAGTATTCAATTTTATTTTTTATACACATTGATATCAACAAAACATTTGATAATTTTGAAAAAAATCACCTGTTATTTTCCATTTCTTCTACGCCGTGGTAAAGCTAATTTACAAAATAAAGTTTGACATCTATGCGGGAGGTCCTTAACATAACTTAGTCTTATTCAAACATCCCTTTTAACAAAAACTAAAAAGTGTATTTTGTTTTCAGTAGAGCAATGGCAGATAGAAAGCATAAAATAGCAGCTAACTTATCTTGTGAATTATGCAATAAAAGTTTTTCAACAGCACAAAGTTTTAATAGACATACAGAAATTCATTCTGGTCATAAGCCATACTCTTGTGATATTTGTAATTTGAAATTTGTCATGCAACATCATTTGAAAAGGCACCATAGTAAACATACTGGCAAGAAAATATTCCATTGCGACGTATGCGAGAAAGCTTACTCAGAAAAATATGATTTGACTGTTCACAAGAGAATTCACGCGGGAGACTTGCCATTCAAATGTGACGATTGTGACAAAATGTTTAATCAGAGAAGTAATTTAAATAGACATAAACGGACTCATACTGGTGTGAAACCATACTCCTGTGATTTATGTAATATGCAATTTAATGAGCTCAATCGTTTGAATAGCCATAAAAACATACATTTAGGAGTTAAACCGTATTCCTGTGATAATTGTGAGAGAGCATTCACAAGCAGTGCTGCTTTAAATAAGCACAAAAAGATACACTACGGTCAAACAACATATTCTTGCAATATTTGTGATAAATCTTTTAATCAAAATGGACATTTGAAACAGCACCAAAAAATCCATACAGATAAAAAACAAATTATTCCAGACTTAAAGCCTTTTTCATGCGATACTTGTGATAAGAAATTTGGAAACAAACGTAACTTAACACGACACCAGAAAATACATACACGTATAAATCCTTACTCTTGTGAAGAATGTAAAAAAATATTCAGGAATTCAGTTCAATTGGGTAAACATAAGAGAATTCATAAAGATGAAACTGGTTACACAGATGCATCTGAACCTGTCAGTTATGTTGATTTCGTCACGGTAAATATTGAAACCCTTGACGAGATAAAAGAAGAAATTATCGAAGATGATTTTCTCCACCATGAATTATAACCTTTTTTTCTTTTAATCATCACAAAAAAATTTTAAAAATGAAATATTTGTAATGTGATCTTAGTGATATTTTCTAATTGTTGCAATATAAATTATCGTTGAAATATTTGTTCTAAATTTGAATTCATCAGGAATGGAGTGGATAATAGCAGATTATTAATATATGTAAACTATAACCAAATTTTTCCTGATATTCGTTTAAGATTGGGATAGAAAAGACGTACCTATTGTTTATCTCTGCATTTATTTGTCAAAATTTTTTTTATATTAATCAATATTTTGTTATGATATCTTATATTGCTTAGTTTCTGTAGCATACTTCTCTATAACAGGTTCTGTATGTCCAACACATTCATTCATTAATTAGATATGGTTCCGAATTTTATTTGACAATCATAAATGCCTAACATTTATTCATTGATAGTAAATAACACGCTATTTTAAACTTGTATCTGGTTATTTTTTCGCGAAGGAGGGTGAGGGGAGCAGAGAAATAGCCTGAAACCATCCCAAGAAATAATTAGAATAGATTAAAACATTCCTGGGGCCTAGTTTGATTTTTATTTTAGATTTGTAAAGAAAAAGTGTAGAATAGATTGCCTGGGGGATGATTTTTTCTAGGGGCGTTTTCTCTTGGGAGGGAGGGTGGTGGTAACCTCCCCCAAAATATTTATAAAACTTACCAGGACCTATGAGAAATCTCTTTTGTTCTTTGTTTTTTTACTGCATTTTTATGGACAGAATTGTTCTTGTTATACCTACTAATATAACTGTAACACATTGAGGAAATTAAAATATGCAGAAGTAATGGGACACTGTTAAAAATTGGCAAGGAAACTGGTTTTTACATGAATATATTACCTTGTTTATTACCAAACATATGTAACACATATGACAGAGTATATTATCGCTTATGGATTAGTTGACAACACAATCCATTCCCTCCCCAACCTCATATTTTAAACATGATTATAGCCAATTTCGAACTCGCCTAACCCTAACTTAACCTTAAAAAACAACATATTATTTAATTTCCTGCTTCCAATCTCAATGGTTTTAAGTTAAATCAAAAAACATAAGAATTGTGAGAAATGTGATAGCATTTCCTAGTATGTGAAGTTTTAAAAGCCTTATCCAACTATTTCAGTTGTGGGTTCATTGTCTTTACTGAAACATATGTATGAGAATACAGCAAGTTAAAGTGTTATATTCTTCCTAATCCATTGTTATGTCAATTCTTCATATGTCATCTCCCCTCAATAATAACAAGGATGACAACATCCATATAAACAAAGCTTAGAGGAAGGCAAGTTATAAGTGTAATATTCATTCATACTAATCCATTATTATGTCAATTCTTCTTATGTCGTCTCCCCTCAATAATAACAAGGATGACAACATTCATATTAAAGGCAAGTTAATCAATTATTATGTCAATTTTTCATATGTCCTTACCCTTAAAGAATAAAAATATCCATAAATATAAAGTTAAGTGGAGAGCAAATTATTTGTGTTATTTATGGCATAATTCATTATGATAGTATAGTAATTGTAGAGATGCTACGTTGATAATTTTGAACCTCATTGTTATAGATATTGACATCGCAAAAATCAAATCCTCAGGATAATTAAATCATTTAAAAGCTGTAAAACAAAAAATAACTTGATTAAATGCACATGAGGATTTTATGATAATCAGAAGATTCATGCAAAGTTTTTAAATCAATGGGATAATTTTAAAAATCCCTATAAAAGTATCAGATCTTAGTCTGTGTCTGGATTTCTGTAACTAAGGATAATATCGTTAACTGCTGATCCGACATGGCTCTCCTTAATATTGAAGCTTCTCATAGGTCCTGGGATGGTTTTTAACTATTTTAGTGAAGGGTACTGTACTATCAGCCTAAGATATCACCAATGAAACTTTTTAAAAAAATTAAAATTGAAAATGGAAACCCCTTCTCGCCTAGAGTCATATAGGGGCGTAGCCGCTAGTCTAAAAAAAACTAGCAAACTATTGTCATAAAATGAAATCATCGAATGTTGCGTTTTCAACTTTGTCAACATAGTTTTATTGCTAGGTTATAGTGAAGCCGTGCTACGCAAATCATGAATCAATGGTCCATTTTTATAGATTTAGTCCTTATTGGAATATTTTTGTGTTACAATCTATAGCAGCCACCTACCTACCATACAGCAGTTGAAATATTACCGCGTTTACCCATAATCGTTAATTTTTGTGTTTTTATATGATAAATGATCAGTGCATTTTGCAGCGAATGGACACTTTGATTGCACAAGATTTATCTAGTTGCTTTAGATAAAATAAAATTAAATAACTTATTAAATATAACAGACAGACAGATAAACATTCTGTTTCTTTATTTTTGAACCATAAAATCTGACTACTTCCTGAGAGATAGAGAGAGAGAGATTTATGATAACGTTTACTTATTCGTTTTCTAACAACTTTGGAGAATTTATTGAATTTTGATTGGTTGGATCATTACTTAAATGTTCCAAAAGGTTTTAATTTAGTCTACTCTAAAAGGGTAAGTTTCTTCATTATACATTAATTTATCGGCCATTGTCTTATTCCTTAAGATCCCTGCTACTTCCTCTATCTAGTCTGCTTACAGGTGATATGGTACAGATAGATAGACCAACGTTTCATGTTTAAAAGTAGATTAGCTATAAAAAAAAATGCTAATTAATATTTTGCGGTATTGTGTTAACAATTAAAAATTGCAAGCTGTTATTCTGGTCCATTAATTAAAAAAAGGGACAACCTAGAAGTTTGCATTCACTTACGTATATTTTCACAACAATTTATTGTTTTTTTTGTTACATGTAATGAAAAAAGAAACAATGTCTATCCGTCTGAAGCTTAAATTCTCGGTAACCGCTAAACCGATTGGGCTCTACTTTTCATAGTATATAACTACCAAACCTGGTCCAGACCCAACCTAAGGGCGAAACCCTCTGTAAAAATTACTTAAACATAAAAAATACTTTTTAGCGAATAAATAAGTGGGGTTGTTAGTTTAAAAATAGAATAGCTCAATTGATAAGCTCTTTTTACCCTGAGCGTTAATTAGAAATATTGTGATAACACTATTTGAGGACATTTTTTGCAAGGCTACCTTTGTAAAAATCGTGGGTGTATAAAATTGAACCAATTTGTATCATCCTGTTAAACATCGACATGAGAATGTAATCATGTTATTATCGAAATTATAATACACTCTCATCGCATTTATAAACTGCATGACGTCGACGAAATTTCTTTCAGAAATTGCAAAGCATAACGTCGACATGTTAAGGTCATGTCAATGGAACCATCCGTGGTTTAACAGGGATAAGTAAATGTGGATATAAATATTTCAATACAAGACTTTTTAATTATTTCAATTGGGGTTTAAAACTTACGTGTACTTCATATCCTATAATATTAGTAGTAAAACAATAATATTTTTTTAAATCTAAAATAAAACAAGGATGACAACATACATCAGTAGCGAAGCTCAAAAATTATTAATAGACATCTGAGATGGGTTTTTGAAAGATGAATGCCGCGTTTTTCGACATTTTTTACGATATGAATAACAAGCGCGGCATTCGCGAAATCTAAACAGAGTATACAACTATTTATTTAATTTTTTCGCTTTTGTTAGTACAGCCTTTATAAAAGAAAAACAAATTATCTTAAATCCATTTTTGCTGCATATTAATTAATATATGTTTTTAGAGCTATATTAGACATTATACAAATGGCTAAAATAATAATTTTAAAATTTTGAATTCTTAAGTTATATACTCTATTTAGATTTCGCGAATGCCGCGCTTGTTATTCATAGCGTAAAAAATGTCGAAAAAACGCGGCATTATCTTGTTAAGAACCCATCTCTGGGAAAAATTGAATTATACAGTATGCATAAAAAAACTTCAATAATTAAAATCATGAAACCTTTTACAAATGTATAATAGTCTTTTGAAGCAATAAGCTAATAAGAAAAACGTTAAAATTATAAAATTTGATTTAGCAATTAGCACCCCAACCAATAGTAAGTCTTTATAAAACTTTGTCAAAATATGTAGAATGTTGAATATTTTAATCACTAAAAATTCCATCAGTTTATCTTAAACATGAGTTGAGAAAATCACAAAAGCTTTAAAAACTATGAATCGATCTAGCACCCCAACTTATAAGTGTATCGTAATAAAACTTGATGGAAATATGTAGAGTTTAAACTTATTCAATCCCTGAAAATTTCAGCTGCTTATCTTGTATAGAGATCTAAAAAATCGTAAAATCGTAAAAATTTAGGAATCGATCTAGCACCCTAACCAATAGAGGCATCTTAATAAAACTTTTTGGAAATATGTAGAGTTTGAAGTTATTTAATCCCTGAAAATTCTAGCCGTTGCGTTCATCTTGAACAGGAATTGAGAAAATTACAAAACGTAAAAATCTGGGAATCGATCTAGCACCCCAATTAATAGACAGACGGACAAAACAATATATAGATTAGATGAGCATATGTTATAGTAATCTTCACTAAAAATTTCAGCTGTATATCTCTCATAGGAGCCGAGAAAACCCCATAGCGTTACTGACTGACGGACGGACGGTCACTAAAAAAGTGAATTATAGAGTAGCCTCGCTACTAACAAAGTGAATAATAGAGTAGCTTAGCTACTAAAAATAGGTTATCGAATTCAACTACCCCCTACTCAAGTGCCCCTAGAGGCTTCTAGGGTTATAGCCGCTATTAATAGGATAAAGGAATATGTAAGACTTTAGAAACCCTACCTTCTAGGATAAAAGAAATCTTTATAAGATTTAGCCTATTATTTTGTTTGCAGAATAGATATTTATGGAAAGAATTGTCCCGTTGTTTACATATATAAAAGATGATAAGCAAAATTTGTGTATGTAAAAATATTTGGCAATTTAACAATAAGTAGATACAGAAATAGGTTACATACTTAAAAGTCGGAAATTAGATTTCACGTGATCATTCAAGCTTCTGAAAGTAAGCTTTATAGAACTAACCACACGAGTTAAAAACTTAATCATTTAATTATTGGATTTTTTTCTTTGTTGCAGCTTAACGATTTTTTTTCGGGAGTGGGCAGGGGGGGGGGGTGATTTCAAGAAAATGGCTTAAAGCCCAAAAGAGAAAAATTAATTTAAATCCCCGGGTTGATAAACAAAATTACTCCTTGTTGATTGATAGTTAGTCTCCGTACTTAAAAATAAATTATGACACTAGTCAAATACGCTTAAAAGTAGATTTAGGTTCAGCGATTAGTGAGATCCTTAACATCAGAAGAACGAATAGATTTTGCTACTTTATATTAACAAAATTGAACATTGTAATAAGAGAATACATGGCTTTGCAGCTTAACGGCTGCATGTCCTTGATTCTAGGTATATAAGTAAAACTCCTTGCTTGAAATATTCAAATAGACAGATATTCAACTAGATTAACAAGGACAGTTTTCTTCAAATAAGGAGTCAATTCCTAGTAAACATTGGATTTAGAAGTTAAAACAATTTGAATGGGATAAAGGAGCTTGTATTTTCTAATCAGTGCTTGGAGTATTATTTAACGGACGAACATATATTATAGCCTAATAAAAAAGCAGTAAGTAGCAAAAATTTGTGGATTATAGAGATTTTTAAATGGGAGCCAGGGTAGGGTAATAAATTCCAATTTTTTGTTAAATATGTGACAGTGGAGGGGTGTAAAATCTGATACTTTTGTGGGTAGATTTACTCCCAGTAATACCTACTGACGTCCTTTGGGTGTTTTCTTCGTTCTAAAAGTGGATTAAAATATGCTTTTTGAAGAATCACCGACAGAGACAGGCAAATAACAAGGCTTGAAGAAATGCCCCGCTACTAATAAAGGATAATATGGTGTAGAGAAAATTTTTGGCTGAATAACAATAACTTTATGTCGACGTATTATACAATTTTTTGATGGGAGAAATTCATAACGCCTATTCATATACATTTCGGAATTAACAGATTTTGCTCTGTTGGAATAGAGTGAAGCGAAGATACTTAATATTTATAATTATTCTGAGCAAAAATATCTATGACATAATTACGTGATATTGGATGTTTAATATATGTAAATAGTACTACATTTTAATACCTGATGATAGAGATGCTATGTTTAAGACATTGTAGCTTATCATTCTAGGAATCAATAAAACCAACAAGCAATATAATAATCCACTTCATAAAGGATGAAATGTGACATTTATAGACTGAAATACAAAGTTAGCTTCATAAAATTAATTTAAATTTTTTTTTATTAAAAATAAAACTTTTTTGTTTGTTTTCTATTCCCCTCTATTCCCCAACATGTAAAATCCTCGTGTCCCCTAATTTACATACATATTATTGTGCTGTTGTTATATAGATAGATAAATTTTTAACCGTAGGGGATTTTCTCAGCTCAGGTTTCTTTGGCTTATAATTGAATGACTGTAAACTAGATGAAGATTAAAAAGGCCAAATTAAACTATGTCTATAATATAATTCTTTGATTAAGAACCCAATAAAATTTCTTTCAGGGCTCGACAGCCGCGCGCCAGCCGCGACTCTGCCTTAAAATTAACCCCATTTTGCCATATTTTAGTCAGGTATAGAGTTTTCAAATTGAAAAAGATTGATCTCCTTAAGGCTTACAGGCGGCTGCCAAGTCCTGTTTTCTTTACAATTCTTTACATTTTTTGCGCTTTTAGCATCAAATCTAGGTGCTCTTTATTAAAAAATAATAGGTGAGGGAAATTAGCATAAAACCATCCCAAGAAATAAATTGTAAAATTAAATATTCTAAAACCTTCCAGGATCTATATAAATCTTTCCTAGAATGGTAAACTCAATCGGTCCAGTGATTTGCGAGATATTAACGAACAAACACAAAACCTCCCTACTATCCTATAATATAAAGTAGTTAGGTTTTTCGTCTGTAGCTTAATATTCTGGTAACTGCAGAACCGATTGAGTTCCTACTTGAATTTTTAGCACATTTAATGATACTAATTCATTTAATATACAAAACTATGGAGTAATCTAATATTAACCTTCTCCCCTCCCCCAAAAGTCTGTAAAATATTAAATGGAAACAAGGATGACATTATCCATAAAAAAGGGCAAAATTAAAAAAAAAATATTGATTGTAGGGGAGGAGGAGTTGACGTTGTACATATTTATAGGCCCAAGAAAATGATAACCCTCCCCACTAATAACCAACGTATACTTATTTGCAAGAGAAACATTTTACATTTTAAGAGAGAGGGGACAATGAGCTGTTTATTACACCAGTTCCAAAAGTTTTATTCGTTGGCTTATAACATAGTTTTGTATATTAAATAAGAAAGAAGAAAATAAGCCATTAATCATTAAATTTTGATAACTATAAGTGGGGTAAAATTACTTTCAAAAAAGTTCTCATGAAAAAACACTGTAGTTACTTTTCGCATCGTATTATAAACAGCTTTCCGCGGATATAGAATGTACAATTATAAGATTAAAACCAGTTTTTTAGCCCTGAGGTGCCGTAGGCACGGGCCAAAAAACTATGATCTTATGATTGTACATTTTTATATTCGCGGAAAGCTGTATATATGTAATACGATGCTAGACATAGTTTTTTCGTATGGATGAGAACCGGTTCCTATCTACCGGATTCGAATGAATACGAGAAATTAGTATTATTGAATGTGCTAAAACTTCAATTGAGAACAAACTTATCGTATTATAGAAGATAGGTATTTTGTTTGTCCGAAATATCTCGCAAATTTTGATTGGTTTGCTCATTAACTTAAGTGTTTAAACGTTTCAACCACTAATTTTAATTTACTTGAGGGTAATCATAATTTGGAAGTTAAATCAATTTATCTGCCATTGTCTTATCTCTTTAGATCCATGTTTTACATTACTCTTTTCATTAGATAAAGTTTATATTATCATATTTGATAAAAATTATTACTTCTTGCTATTGACGAACAAAATATGTTTAAGAAAAGCTTTGCTACCTAAAATGTCTACCCGTAAAATCTAGCAATCAAATTTCTAATAGGAAACTATTGAAAGGCCCCACATTTTGATTTAACACAGCCATTTTTGGCATGCTTACAAAATAACAAATATTTAAATTATCATCTCAATATTGCTTATGTCGAATATATTTTATCTTATTATCCTTGGGGAAAAGTCGCCCCTAATTAACATAGGAATCATAATTTATATCCTACCAAAATTGTACTATAATGAAATATTTGAAAAGGGCGTCGACTTTTTGACTTTATATAGATAAGCTTTTAAGATAATACCTTTTTGTTACAGGAATATTTATGAAAATTTTGTTATCATTAGTACGCCTTAAACATTTCTAAATAACTAAAATTACAGCTATTACAATATGGTCGTTTTAAGAAAACGTATTAAGGCATTTTTTATCCAATTTCCCCCTCTTTTTTTTTTTCACCCTTCACTTTCATTTTTAAATCCCCCCCCCCCCCTCTTTCTAAAAGCAGGGCTTTTCAATATTTAGGATAGGTCCCTCCGTCCGGGACAGTTCGCTCTTTTCGTTAATTTGAACATGTTAGAACTCTCCTATTTTTTTTAAAACTTTAATAATGATTCCTATAACAATTAGGTAAAAGTAAAGTCAGTACGTCCATTTAAAATAATTTTTTTTATGTTATGATTATCCTATTTATCTGATTTTTGGAATATTGATTCCTAATACAACAAGTTAAATTGTTATAAGCGAAGCATCTCTACAACCAAGTCCTAAAAATGTTTAGACTTATACATTGATATTATGCTCATTCTGTTCTGACACTCTTCAAGTGTTAATTTTCGTTTGTCCTTTCGTTTCGAAGCTTTACTGTTATGAGTGTTGTCATCCTTGATATACAAATATGTATTTGTAAAAATGCCTACCAATAAAATTCATAGATAGATATTAAACTTTAATAAAGGTTCCTAAAAAATCTTTAAAAGTTTTCATATAGCAAAAATAGATATAAATTAAATTAAAAGATTTATTGATATTGCTAATCATCTTGGAGTTTGATTAAATTTAGATATCAATCAAGATCTTAAGTGGCATACATTGATTTGTCTTTTTCTTTCAATTCTTCTTTTAGGTAAGGTTGAACAGAGTCAAATAAAGAAACAGCAAATAAGTTATTAAAAAGTTACAATAAAAAATTGCTAATTTATCAAATATGTTGATTTATTAGCATACATAAGGCTACATATTGATACATAAAAAGGAATAAATATTTCAAAAAACATTTCCACAAGTAATTTTCAAATATTTTCCTATGATCTCTTCATTTTGTCGTATTATGGGAATGAATCACATGTGCCTAAATATAAACAAATTCTTCGTCTGCTAGAATTTTCTCTTATGTTGTATGGACTATTATGTCTAATTTACCTTCAAATAACAAATCTATTTTACTTTTTTTCAATCATTTTCTAATATTTTTAAAAGAGTACAAATCCCAGTTTATTGGTTTTGATACCAATTTTATCAATTAGAAATTTTCTGATTGACATAATCCCCTCCAACCCTCTTACTCTCTCGCTCTCTTTCTCTCTCTCTCCCTTATTCTCTCTCGCTCTCTTTTTCTTTTCCCTCTCAAACACTTTCTTCTTATTTCTCCAATTTAACCTTTGAATGTTCCTACATTTCGAACAATACAAAATTTAATATTTGATCATATGAATAAACTAATAACGACAGCGCTACTAGCCTTTAGTGACGTCTGAGAAGCGGTAGGGTGGACTAAATTTTTCACCTTTTATGGGTTCTCGTTAGAAGTGCATCTACATTGTAACTAGGGTTACTTAATAAGTTAATATATAGATAACTTCTATAAAATTAAAATTGTATATTTAAGAATATTTTATTTTATTTCTATGCTCACCCTCACTTTTGACTTAGTATCAACAGATAAGTATATTTCATATAAGTTGTTTAATATAGTCATAATTGCTTTCCTATAATTTTTACAATATACAAGACAAAAATCAACTATACTACATCTCAGTAACTGTTCTCTTTTGATAAAAAATGTATTGACTGTTTGGTTTAGCTTCGCTTTTCTATTAAATGAATAATTTGTTATTTTGTATGTACACATCCCCACACACACTTCACCCAGAAATATCCTCTTAAAAATATTTGTGGATTCTATCATACGATATTGCTAAAAGTTAAAAGAGCAAAAATTTTAATCATTAAAGAATAAAGTCTCTTTTATTTCTCTGATCTAATTAAATCAGAGATGAAAACATCCAAAAGTAGCGAATCTAAAGTGTCTTACATTTATCAGACAAAAATATCACATTATCTTTCATAACCATATTAATTTTACATAAGAGCGCCTTGGACGAATGGTTGGTACACTTAGCTATCCTATAATATAAAATCATTGTAGTATGTTTGTCTGTCCATTATGATCTAGCAAACCACATACAGAATTTAATTTTTGTGTTGCATTCCGAGCCGGTTTGTTATCTATAATTCAAGTTTAAAGATGCACCTAGTAGCTAGTAGCGCGGCCGCTAGTTACCTCTACAAGGGATTTTTTAGTTCTCTTTTGGTACTTTTGTATGGGCTCCCATTCAGATATTTGTTGAGCCTTAACATATACACAAAACATATTTGTACAACTTCTTTCATTTTATATAAAATTTCATGGATTTATGGATAGGACAATAAACGGTAAATTTGAAATTTTGTATTTAGTATCTGGTAATTTGGAGGGTAAAAGAATGGCTGTAAAGGGGTAATTTTGTTTATCTTAGTTGGGGTGCACTCAAGCAGGAAACTATTAAAAGATAGGTATTTGCACAAAAAAAAATATTTTTAAAAATAAAATTTGAATGATCCATTTAATCCAGAATTTATAAAACTTTATAGATCTTTGAGATATATGATTGAATTAGGATAAAAGTAAGCGAAATACATCTAGAATTCTTTGATGATCAATCCCTCAATTGGACCAATAGTAATACAGAGTAGGAATAATCTCACCACATTATTGGTTAGAAAGTGCACACATTTTTTTATTTCATCAAAATAATAAGTTAGCTAGCTAGTTACATAAATTAAAAAGATGAATTTTATAAAATACAGATTTTTGGGGAATTTTTACCCCAAAATTTAGTTAGCCTGTTAAAAGTTGTCTAAATAGTAACAATATATTCGTCTGCTTTAAATTCCTTTTTCAGTTAGACGAATTATTGTGTCTGATAAACCAATTAGGGAAAATTGAAATAGTTGTATTGTAATATGGATTTTTACACCAATTCTACAGCTGTTTCGATCTTAGAGTATCTGGATCATTCATGTGTCTAACAAAATTCTGTGAAGGGCAGGTATTGGGTTAGCTAGAAGAAATTTAGCGTTTTTCTTTCAGTGGTGAGCCTTTCTGCAGCAAGTTCAGAGTTCTGTAGAGTGTAATAACTGAATAAGCAGAAAATAAAAGTCTAAGCAAAATTTTAATTACATTTGATGCAAAACTACTTAAACACAGGATACTGTTTAAAGACATACATAAATTTAAAGAACTTGACTATAGAGCTGCTGCTCTAATTACATTGTATCTTGTAATAAAAATCAATATTTCAAAAATCAAATGAAAAGGATAAACATAAAAATTTTTGTCAGGTTAAAAATCAGCATTTTTAAATGGACGCAGGCACATTCTGGCAACGATTATTGAGTTGCTACGCTTTCTAAATTAGAAATCACCAAGTTTGAAATCAATAGGACAATTCAAACATGCCTAAATTACTAGGGAGATCCATTTGTTACGGAGGGACGGACCTACCCAAATCATAGAAAAGCTTCGCTTTTAGAATTTAATTTTACGAAAAAACTCCTTTTAAAAATTATTTATTTTGTAATCCAATTTAAAATGAATGAATCCACCCAAAACAGACACAAACCAAGAATCATATCAAGAAGCTGTCAAAAAAGAAATCAAGGGCATTTCAATTATCTATCTATCAACTTAGTTTTTTTAAATTTCTAAATACATATTTCTCTTCTTTACTTTTGGCTTCGCCCTAAGAGGTAATGAGTGTTTCCCCTATATTTTTATATTCTTTTAAAATCGATGTATTTTGTATTGAAATTTTCTTTATCTATCTTTGAATTCTTTATGAATTTCTTTTTTTCCAATTATGCTTTTTAGAAGCGAAGCTTTTTTTTAATTAGGGGCGATCCGTCCGTCCACAACTGTTAACTCTTTTCATTAATTTAAATATACTAGAATTATCCTATCGATTTTAATGATGATTTCTACAACAGTTAGGTACGATTTAGGAAGCGTTGCAACTCTATAATCGTTACCAGAAAGTCCTTTTAAAACATGTTGCTTTTTTAACAACAATGTTTTATGTGATATAATTATTTTATTCATCTAAGTTTTGGAATACCGATTCCCATTACAACAAGGTACAATGTTATAAGCGAAGCATCTCTATAATCAAGTCATAAAAATGTAAGTAAGTCCTTAACGATATCCCGTAATTTAAGCAGTTTTGCAGCAAATTTACTTACAATTTTTTTAGACGTAAACATTTTGCTCTTCTAGTTCTGACACTCTACAAGTGTTAATATTCGTTTGTTCTACCATTTCAGAGCTTCGCTTTTATGCATGTTGTCATCCTTCTTTATCTATCTCCTCCCTATAAAAAATGTACCAACCGTTTGCTCCATTTTTAAAAATCAATTAATTATTTCACAAATTGATTAAAATTTAATTAAAATTTCATAGTTTTTCGCTTTCTTTCTTTCTATCTATCTATCCTTTCTCTTTTTAAATCTCTTATACCTATTTTTCCCATTATATTAATTATTAAAAGATGTGCCACTAGCAAAGAAGGTGAAGTATAGAATAGAATCCAGGTAGCAGATTCTGCCTGGCTAGCCTGAAGTAAAATTGGAACATTTGAAAGACCAAAACGGCTATAAGGCTATTGGTAAATAACATCATTTCAGTAATTATTCAGAAAAAATATTCAAAATAAATTCCTTTTGCAATAATTTACTAAAAGCCTTGTAGCCAAGCTTCCAGCTTTCTCTTCCCTATTCACAATGGATTAAAAATAAATTTGATGTGCATTTTAAGCCTTAAAAAATTTAATTATGTAAGAAAATTTACAAAAAATATTGGTCTTGGTATTTATATTATAAAACTAGGTTGCACTCTTATGTATGTTTTTAAACTGCTGAGTTATATATGATAGCAACTACATCCATACATGAACTTGTGGTAGGGGGGGGAGGGGGAGGAAGGGGTTGTACCCATTTAACTGACCCTTGAAAATTACAAATGTGGTCAATCGTACTTACCAAAATTAAAACAACATATGTTAAGTGACTTCTCATCTTTGTCTAAACCGACCAAGCAGCTATTGCTGTCTTTATTTCATTATGAGGTGTGTATCAGAGAAGTTAGTCTCCATTAGATACTTTTAATTATAAGTAATTAATTACCTTCAGAGGATAGAGAATTATTCTAATTTGTTCTAAAGTCATGTGTGGTACACTACAATACATAATTTTAAATCATGAAGATCAACAAATTTTTAACAGTATATATTAGATTTTGATACAAATTAAATTTTTCTAGTTTTGTCCAACTAGTCATTGTGATTTGTACTTTAGCATTATTGTCTTTACTGCGCAAGTCAAAGATTCCTTCTAATTTCCCAGAAATTTTTAGGGTTTTCACTTCTATTCCTCTTTATTCTATGGCCACTAGCCTTTACTTTGAAAACAAAAAGAACCCAATGATTTAGTATTTGGAAAATTAAAGTATTTATGTAAATTTCCTCTATGAAAAAAGTAGTAGTTTTGAAACTATTATGACAAGCTAGGTTTTTTACCAGTTTTTGAGACTCCTCAAGTTGTCTAGGTTATAGAGCAGGTTTGCAGTGAGGAGGGGGACATTTGCCGTTTATTACACTGGTCCTCAAAGCTTTTATGATAACTTTTATTATTAGTTGGCTTAACAACATTGGGGACTTGTATTGAATTTTTATTGGTTAGTTTAATAAGTTGATCGTCCAAACGTTTCAACCACTAATTGTAACTTACAGAAGGGGTAACTTTGTGTTTCATCATTGGTGATGTACATCAATTTATCGGCTAATGTCTTATCCCTTTAGATCCCTGGGTACAACTTGCAATGCAAAATTGGCAATTAATTTATAATACCGTCAATTAAGACGGCAAGAGGAGTTATCTAATCTTAACATTTATCATACAGACTTATATGGTATCATAATAAAACCTTTTTTAAACAGGGTTAGATTCTTAAAAGCTAGAAATTATAGATGAGTTGAGAGTTACAAACAAACTTCCTGTAACATCCCCAAAGGTTGGAACCAACCAATCAAAATTCAATAAAAGTATTCAAAGGTTAAGAGCCAGCAAATAAGATAACGTGGGTATAAAACTTTGAGCACTAGTGTAAATTACAGTTCCATTTCCCCTCCCTAACTGTATTTTCATCCTAATTATCTAATTTATTAACAAGCATAGGTAAACTTTATAAAAAACAAATATGATAATTAAAATACACAATGTTGATAGTTGCATTGATCTTAAGGGATAAGAGAATGTACGATACCCAGCAGCATAATCAACAAAATTACCTCTTCTGTAGAATAAAGGTATTGGTTAACAATTTTGAACAATGAAATTATAAAAGTCTCAAAATTTTGAATCTAACGAATGAAAGATTGTGTTTAAAACTTTGAGTACCACTAATGACCCCTCCCTCTTCACTAAGTTGTCTTTTTATACCCTTCCGAAAACTACATTTAAACACTTTTAAAATTTGGAAATTGACATTCTCGTTTTTCTCAAACTTTTGAAAATACAACCTTTTGTTGATATTGTTTGTATGACAAATTAAACGATCAAATCTGCGACAGCTCTTTGTCTTTTTATCTATTAGACCATGTTATATCTAATAGACTAATCAAAGACAGGTGAATTATAATATTTTATATTTAACAGACGCCTGAAGAATTAGACCATATTATATCTAATAGACTAATCAAAGACTGGTGAATTATAATATGTTATATCTAACAGACGCCTGAAGAATTAGGCCATGTTATATCTAATAGACTAATCAAAGACAGGTGAATTATAATATGTTATATTTAACAGACGCCTGAAGATTTAGACCATATTATGTTTTGAAATACTTATCAAAGATATAGCATGCTTAAACCATATCATATCCTGATAGAATTACTTTTTGAATAGACAATATTAATTTTATCTATTAGAACATGTAAGGTCTTATTAATACCTAAATAGTAAACAAACATACTTTTAACATTTCAGATCTATCTTTATAATAAATGTATGAGTATGGATCCAGACATCTTCCTGTCTCAAGTTTTGGAGACCCTTTTCGTCTGCTAGCAGGGACTTGTCTGTGTTTTTATTCCCGACGCTATTAGCTCATTTCAAAGACCAAATACAAAATAGGCGCAGGGATCCAACCCTGTGGACAGATTTACATATAGTTCATGCCCCCTCTGTTATTTTACTTTAATAGCATTATATTAGACATTCTCTTTAAAAACTCCTATTATTCTTTTAATATAAAAGTTGAAAACCTAGGACTTTTTAAATTTTTAAAACAGCGTAGTATTGATCCTAGAACCTAATGTGTAATATACAAAACATCACGAAACCTTTTTATTAAAGTTTACCATAAACGATGTTTCTTTACTCAAACGTTAAACTTACTAAAAAAGAACTAGAAATTTAATTTGCCAGTTTTAAATTCTAAAAGGATGCATGGGTAATGGTTGCAAACATTATAAAAAAGTTTTTTTTCTCAATATTGCAATTATCTATTCAAAAAAGCCATTGATCATGATCATTAATAAGCTTCGCTAATATTGTTGATATTTTTTTATTTATTTGAATAGGAACTTTGTTATGAAAGGTATCTCTTAGTTAGATGTCGGGTCTGCTTTATCTTACAAGTTAATTGTACAGATCTTACTTTGTTTTACGCATAGATTGAATTAATAGAATTCTAGCATGTTAGTTAATTGTGTTTTATTTCAATGATTTCTTTTAATTAAATATCTTTCAATGTTTTAATTATTTGATATGTTAATTAAAAGTACCTTTCCTACTTTCCAATTACACCGTTCTATGTGTTAACTTTAATATAAAGTTAAAAAGCATAATAAAAATCTATTTTCTCTGACGTATCTTTTAATCATTTCAGTAACATATCAAGAAAATCATAAACACCTTTTTCACTCTCTATAAATAATGTTCTATGGAATATCAAAGATTAACAGAATACCTGATCTACAGATATTTTTTCTATGTACTATCTATGAATGTTTTAGTGATTCGATAAGAGATGCCAATTAAAATCAAAATAGAAGAATGACAACATTAACTTTTGATAGATAGATAGATAGATAGATAGATAGATAGATAGATAGATAGATAGATAGATAGATAGATAGATAGATAGATAGATAGATAGATAGATAGATAGATAGATAGATAGATAGATAGATAGATAGATAGATAGATAGATAGATAGATAGATAGATAGATAGATAGATAGATAGATAGATAGATAGATAGATAGATAGATAGATAGATAGATAGATAGATAGATAGATAGATAGATAGATAGATAGATAGATAGATAGATAGATAGATAGATAGATAGATAGATAGATAGATAGATAGATAGATAGATAGATAGATAGATAGATAGATAGATAGATAGATAGATAGATAGATAGATAGATAGATAGATAGATAGATAGATAGATAGATAGATAGATAGATAGATAGATAGATAGATAGATAGATAGATAGATAGATAGATAGATAGATAGATAGATAGATAGATAGATAGATAGATAGATAGATAGATAGATAGATAGATAGATAGATAGATAGATAGATAGATAGATAGATAGATAGATAGATAGATAGATAGATAGATAGATAGATAGATAGATAGATAGATAGATAGATAGATAGATAGATAGATAGATAGATAGATAGGTATATAGATAGATAGATAGATAGATAGATAGATAGATAGATAGATAGATAGATAGATAGATAGATAGATAAATGTAGATAAATAAATGTAGATAGATAGATGTAGATAAATATCAAGATGTAATGTCCATTATGCCTATGTCTGCAAGCGCTTAAAGTATTTAAAGATGGGCGGCAGAAATAGTTTGCTAGGGTGGGGTAAACAAATACGGGATCAAGTAAGATATACGAAGACAGATATTTGAATTTATGTACAAAGTTTAGTAGTCAAATAATAGCCTATATCATTAATATTGATATCAAAGCTAAAATAAATTTAGCTTACAAATAGATCTAATATTGTACTTGAAGCATATGGTTGGAGAAAATGCGCGTTAATTTGGACATTAAGTGGATTGAGCGCTCCCTATGCATAATTGAATCTTTGTTTATTTATTTTCAGTCATTGTTGCAACGGTTCTTATGATGCGGAAACCGATTCTGTGAGTATAGCCGTTTGACCGTAAGTACTCTTGAAAGTTAGCCCAAAATAACATTTCTTCGTATATCTGACTTGATTCTAAATATGTTTAACATAAATATTTAAATAAATAGGCACCAGAGATATATATTCAAAAATTTTAAGATGGCTTAGATAGGATTCAATATTTTGCACAACACAAACCTCTCTAATCCCCAATCCTGTCTACTTTAAGGGTAATACATATCAATAGAATCTATCTGTATGTAGGTAACTATCAATTTATAATTCACCTTATATTTGTTTAAAGCTTGCTTCTCTGTTTTTGCTTTATTTTAAAATTTTTCTCTTTTACTACAATTTTAGTTTCTTAAAAGGTGGAAAAGCAAGTAAGGAAAAGTATAAGAAAATTAAATTTCGATAAAATTACTTCAAACCGTGTTAGTGGATTTTTTCTTGGTTTGATTATTTTATTGCTACATATCATTTGTACTTGTTTTCTGGTTAAATATTTATATTGTATGATTATTGATAGCACAGCTACTCCATAAATGGAAAAGTCCATGTCCATCATAGCTTTTTTTATAAAGCACACCACTCTTAATGTTTCATGTATAGGCCAGTATAAAACAAATCAATTAACACGCCTACGCTTATAGTGGCTTTTGTTTTGTCACAGTTTATCCCAACAACGAAATTAATTCGAAAAAAATCACGAAACTTATACATACGTGAATTTCAGCTGTCGTTTAGGGAGAGGGGGGGGGGCTGCAAATAGGAAAATTGTTGGCTATACCTTATTCCTGATTTAAGCATTTATACTATATAAAAAAAAAATTAATCTTTTACTTAGTTTCCAATCTTTATTTATACTTCCTTTGTAAGCTTTATATTGCTGCACTAATTATGGATATATTTTTCCTTCTATAATCTTTATTATTTTGTATTATTAGTATGCAGTTCCATTGTCATTAATATTCAGATAAAGTATTCAAACCTTTTTTAACTACTTTAGATTTTGTGTATGTTTGTACAATACAGAAAATATGATAAAAAATAAAATATGAGTAATACTCTTAGCTGCGCATGATAGAGCGGTGGTAGCTGTCAACTTGGTTAATATTATCATGTTATTCAGTGGCGTGCACAGGGTTATGTTAGGGGGGTGTAACCCTTTAAGGATTTTAATATTAAGGAAGGTGTTGAAACCCCCTTTGGCACGCGTATGCTGCTTCTCATCCCATATAGTGCAGATAACTAACCCAGATTATTTCTAAAACTTTTTCATGGTAATGAGTTGTGATTGTATTGATTAAGATATAACATTTCCTTATTTGAGTGTCTTTAATTATAATGCAGTTATCTTTCAGCTCTTAGTTAAAAGTATTTTACCATATTCCCAATTTCTGTACTTTCTTAATTATTTTTTTTGTGGCAACAGCAAAAAATGATTCCTCCTCCATCTAAAGAAAATTTGAAAATTTGTCATCCGATTTATAAAACTAGAAGTTGCGCCTTAGCATCAAAGGCAGGACGGGGTAGATCATAAATAGCAAATTAAAATTCAAATCATTGAACCACCCAAAGACACTTGTAAAGATTTTTTTTAAAAGTACAACCAATTCGACCCAGTATTCGACCCGAGATCTTAAGCCTCAAACAAAAAAACCTTACTACTTTACATAAAAAGGATTAGTTGAAAAGTAAAAATACTAATCTCCAAAATGTCTTTGTTATTCATTACTTTGTGGCCATATTCATCAATTGTCATCAGATTTTAAAATGTATTGTAAACTTAACATTAAGATTCACATTAGAATGTAAATTAAATTGGTGCCCAAAGTTTTTCAATCTCGTTACATTATTTGTTGGCACAAGAACGTAGATTACACTTTTTTAATTCGGGGCATCCCACCGAAAACAATACTTATAACTAAGAAGGACTTGAAAGTACATTCTCTAAACAAGAAAACCATATCGGTCCAGAGGTTAGTAAGATCTTAGGAAGGACGAACATGACTGTACTTTGCCTTAATAATAGTTATGAATCGCATTGTATTATAGACAGCTTTCCGCGGATATTAGAATAAAAACAGATTAAAACCGTAGGCCCGGTCTAACAAAACAGGTATGATGTACATTTTAATATTTGTGGAAAATTGTCTTGAATACGATGTTGTACATAATTTTTTAGTATGACTGGCAATCGGATCTTATCCAGCGGACATTAATCGGTTTTGAAGCTAAACAGTTTATTTGTTGAATATAGTCCTATGTGACACAGATTATTCACAAAGATATGATTGTTGAAAAATTTAAATTGGCGTCATTTTTGGGTGGCCTGCTGTGTTGCGTCCTTGTTGGAAGCGCAGCTGTTATACAACAAGGATATTGTGTCTGTCTTTACGACCTTTTAGGTAACAAAAAGATGTATGTGTTCCAAAGCTTATCAATCGTTTTGGACCTTAACATCTATTTTTTAAAATTAATTAGCCTAAAACCATTTCTTATATGAAGCTAACCTAGAAATGAGAACAATTAGTTCAGTACTTTTTAAAATCTTAAGCTTAAGACCAAAAAACTGCTAAAAATTGATCAATTAATTTTAGTTTTGGTCATCCATGTTTACAATAAATAACATTTAATTCGCTGACCCAAACATGTATATGATCATGGATAATTTTTTCACTTAACTTATATTAGCTTCCTTCGGAATATAACTCTCCTTGTTCTTGTACCTAAACTTAATCTATCTTAAATAATTAGTATCTATTTATCTATACCTACACAGTATTAATATTTATATTTAAAGTTTAATGATATACAGTGTGTGTTTTTTATGAGAACATTTTTGAAAGCAATTTTACCCCACTTATAGTTATCAGAATTTAATGATTAATGGCTTATTTTCTTCGTGATTTGTGAAAGTTCTTCTTTACTTCAAACCTTTAGTACTTAATGTACGAAATCTGTTATTATTTAAAGAAAATTATGCATGATAGTAGATTTACCATCGAAGAAGGCATCCCCAAAATTTTGAAGTTTGAATTTTTACCCCCCCCCCCCCCCCTCCACCCAAAAAATAAAAGGCTTGGACGTCCTTGCCCATATAATATAAAGATTACCCCCCCCCAAAAAAAAAAAGAAAATAATTTTGAATCTTTACCCCCCCCCCCCCAAATGAAAAGCTTGGATGCCCTTGTGCATAGATAAGGCATAGAAAATTTATCCATTTAATTGGAAAACATCGGATTTTTTAATTGTTAGATTTCTTGATACATTGAGAGAAAATAAACAAGAAAATCAGATAGGGAAGTTATGGTATCTAGACAGAATAACATTTAGATAGATAGACACATAGACAAATAGATAAAAAGAGAAATAGATACATTCAGATGTCTTATTAGATAGACAGATGGGCAGCAAAAGAAAGAGAAATATAGAGCTTTATATCTCGATAGACAGATGGGCAGCAAGAGAAAAAGATGTATCCAGCTGCCTAGCTAGATAAACAGATATATAGCAAGAGAAATAGATATCCAGATGTCTAGCTAGATAGAAATATAGATAGCAAGAGAAAGAGATATATCCAGCTGTCTAGCTAGATAGATAGATAAAGAGCAAGAGAAAGAGATATATCCAGCTGTCTAGCTAGATATAAAGCTGGGTAGCAAGAGAAATAGATGTATCCAGATGTCTAGCTAGATTGATAGATAGAAAGAGAGAGATATGTTTAGTTAGATATACAGATGAGTAGCAAGAGAAATAATTTATACAGTTGTCTAGCATGATAGACAGATAGAAAGAAAGAGAAAGAGATATCCAGATGTCTATCTAGATAGACAGATAGAAAGAAAGAAAAAGAGATACATCCAGCTGTCTAGCTAGTTAGATGGATGGGTAGCAAGAGAAACAGAAATAGATATCCAGTTGTCTAGCTAGATAGACAGATGGTTAGCAAGAGAATGTGATATATCCAGCTGTCTAGCTAGATAGACAGATAAATAGTAAGAAAAATAGATACATCCATTTGTCTAGCTAGTTAGATAGATGGGTAGCAAGAGAAACAGAAATAGATAATCAGTTTTCTAGGTAGATAGACAGATAGTTAGTATGAGAATGAGATATATCCAGTTGTCCACTTAGATAGACAGATAGTTAGTAAGAGAATGAGATATATCCAGTTGTCCACTTAGATAGACAGATAGTTAGTAAGAGAATGAGATATATCCAGTTGTCCACTTAGATAGACGGATAGTTAGTAAGAGAATGAGATATATCCAGTTGTCCACTTAGATAGACAGATAGTTAGTAAGAGAATGAGATATATCTAGTTGTCCACTTAGATAGACAGATAGTTAGTATGAGAATGAGATATATCCAGTTGTCCACTTAGATAGACAGATAGTTAGTAAGAGAATGAGATATATCCAGTTGTCCACTTAGATAGACGGATAGTTAGTAAGAGAATGAGATATATCCAGTTGTCCACTTAGATAGACAGATAGTTAGTAAGAGAATGAGATATATCCAGTTGTCCACTTAGATAGACAGATAGTTAGTAAGAGAATGAGATATATCCAGTTGTCCACTTAGATAGACAGATAGTTAGTAAGAGAATGAGATATATCTAGTTGTCCACTTAGATAGACAGATAGTTAGTAAGAGAATGAGATATATCTAGTTGTCCACTTAGATAGACAGATAGTTAGTAAGAGAATGAGATATATCCAGTTGTCCACTTAGATAGACAGATAGTTAGTAAGAGAATGAGATATATCCAGTTGTCCACTTAGATAGACAGATAGTTAGTATGAGAATGAGATATATCCAGTTGTCCACTTAGATAGACAGATAGTTAGTAAGAGAATGAGATATATCCAGTTGTCCACTTAGATAGACGGATAGTTAGTAAGAGAATGAGATATATCCAGTTGTCCACTTAGATAGACAGATAGTTAGTAAGAGAATGAGATATATCCAGTTGTCCACTTAGATAGACAGATAGTTAGTAAGAGAATGAGATATATCCAGTTGTCCACTTAGATAGACAGATAGTTAGTAAGAGAATGAGATATATCTAGTTGTCCACTTAGATAGACAGATAGTTAGTAAGAGAATGAGATATATCTAGTTGTCCACTTAGATAGACAGATAGTTAGTAAGAGAATGAGATATATCCAGTTGTCCACTTAGATAGACAGATAGTTAGTAAGAGAATGAGATATATCTAGTTGTCCACTTAGATAGACAGATAGTTAGTAAGAGAATGAGATATATCCAGTTGTCCACTTAGATAGACAGATAGTTAGTAAGAGAATGAGATATATCCAGTTGTCCACTTAGATAGACAGATAGTTAGTAAGAGAATGAGATATATCCAGTTGTCCACTTAGATAGACAGATGGTTAGCAAGAGAATGTGATATATCCAGCTGTCTAGCTAGATAGACAAATGGATAGCAAGAGAAATAGATACCCAGATGTCTAGCTAGATAGAAAGAGAGAATTTTCTGCATTTTTCTGCTAATCAATCTTCCTCCTGTTATCTTCATCTCTAGCAACATCCATCATGGCAAGAACATCAAATCGAGAAGGATATGGCATCAGCAAAATACAAAACTTATTTTCGAATTTTTAATGGTATCAAACATCTTACGAATTACAATCTTAATTTTCTTCAAGTATTATATCCCTCTAGCTTTTTAACTACATCATTTTTTAGCAACCTTTTTTCTACTTACAATGTTGGATAGTTTAACAAATGATTCAACTATCGATATATCTATATATCTATCTATTTATGTATCTATCTCTTATTCTTGAATCTTTATCCTTTTTACTTGTATTGACTTCTGCCTGAAATAAGCCAGGGACTTCATAAGATAAGGAAATAATTCATTTATTAGCAACATAAGTTTTCTAAAATCTTAAATTCCCACTTCATAAAATTGCAGTCAAATGAAAATAAATCATTATAGTCTTAAAATATTATGACTTTTATTAAGCCTTTAATATAAATATACCTTACAATTATTTTTACTTGAAATAAAAATCTTAAATGAATCATAAGTACCTATAAATACCTTGGGTTCATAAGATAGTTATAAATCGCAAAATAGACATTTATTTTAAGTTTCAAAAAGATAGTTTACTCTTTATAGAATTGATGACACAAAGACCCCAAATAAAGAAAACTTTAAAATAGACTTAATAGTTAACTACAATCCCCAAAATTTATCATCTTGTACACTTAAAACTATAGCTAGGTGTTAAGAAACAAGGATGACAACATCCATAAAAGCGAAGCACTGAAACGGTAGGAAAACGGACATTAACACTTGTATAGTATCTGAACTGAATAATCAGAATTTAAAAGTATAAGAGTCGAAGCAAAATTGTAAGTAAATATGTTGAAAAAGTGCTTGAAGCAGGATAATATTTATGGACATACTTACATTTTTGGACTTGATTATAGAGTTGCTTCGCTTATAATATTGTTCTTTGTTGTCCCAGGAATCAATATACCAAAAATCAGATCAAACGGATAATTAGAACACTTAAAAATTTGTTGTTAAAAAAGTAGAAAAATCAACATGTTTAAAATGGACGTACGGACATTCTGGTAATGATTATAGAGTTGCTACGCTTTCTAAATCATACCCAACTACTACAGGAATCATCATGCAAAGTTTGAAATCGATAGGACAATTCTAACATGCCTAAATTAACGAATAAAAGCTATCTATCTCGGACGGACGGACGGACGTACGGGCCGACCCTAATTATAGAAAAGCTTCGCTTTTAATAATACATATTTATCGTATCGTATTATAGACAGCTTGCCGCGGATATCAAAATGAAAAACGGCAAAATTAAAATCATTCTGGTAGCCCAGAGGGGCCGAAGGGTTGTACTAACAAAACTGGTATTAATTTTAAGTTTTTTTTTATTGATAATCGAGGAAAATTATCTGCAATAGAATGTTATACGTGATTTTTCAGAGTGACTGAAAACCGTTTCTAATCTAACGGATATAAATCGGTTTCGAAGTCATACAGGAAATATTATTCCTATATCCCTGAAAAACTTCTTATTTATTTTTTCAAACTTAACACTTGGGTTGATGGATCAGACATTGTTAGTTGTAGAATGTGCATAAACATGTTTTTTTTTTTAAGTGAAAAAAGCCATAAGTTGTAAATAAATAAAATACCTTACATATTATTTTTCTTATTATATAAGTTTGATTAAATTAGGTTTGGGTGACTAGAGTTTCTGGGTTTTTTTCTTCTTAAAACAAAAAAAATAATCGAAGATAACTCTTTAACTAATACTTAAGTCTTACAAACAAATTTCATAGATCTGCACACTTCGTACAAGATTGATTAGATAAAATAAACCGTATAAGATCTGCTAGGCATTTGTCGGTATGTATTTCTTGTATTCCCCGGCAAGTTCGAACCCATTAATCCCTTTTTTCCTTACACCAGAATTCCCCAGAGAATGAGTGTGTTATGCGGCATTCCTAACTATCTCCGCGCGTGGCTTGTAAACAAACAAAAGAGACGCGCACTTTTCCTTTGATGATTCCCATGTGAGGAGCTACGTGAATGAAAATAATGTATTGCTTGAATATACATGCGCTCTAATCCGTGGAAGATCTCAAATAAGCCTTCCTGCTTAGTTTGACATCATATGTGGTAAGAATTTATCTTTTAATTCTTGAAAATAAGCGTAGAATGGTACAATTTTATGAAGAAATTTAAATCATTAATTTTTCAACAAATAGACCATTTAACTGCTAAGTTTTGATATACGAATATTTATATTTATATTATTGATTATTTTATTCTAAAATTATCAATTTCTGATGCGATTTAATATGATTCGTGCCAATTTAAAGTTTTTTAGAAAATTCATATTTTTTATTAAATTGAAATCACGCAACCTCGATGTTACAAAAATAATAACCATTAATTTTATGTAATTAATTCTTATATTTTTGTTTTAGACTTACTGTTTTCATGGTAATAGATACACATTCGTAAACTTCACTATGTTGGTCATTCGGAGGGCTTCGAGATAAGATTTCGAGAACGGCTAGGCATTGCGTTCCGAAACAATGAAAACAAGACAGAACAGATGCAGCTAAGAAGAATCTGTGAAGTTTTGTGAATGTGTTGGTTGTGATACCTTACCACACATTATTATAGTCATAATCAGTACAGTTAACTTTAGTGACAATCATGGGTCCTAAAAAGAATAAAGGTGAACAATTGGGAAAGCGGCTGCGCCCAGCCGTTGAGGCCCTAACCAGTGAACTAAGTAGAGTGATGAAGTTGGTCAGTGATTCTTCAGAACTTGATGTTAGACATTTCACTAAGGAGTCAATCCTTGTCCATGACAAGTTCGAGACATTCGACAGCATCATGGTCGGTTTTAGCAAGCTTGGTTTGAGAATCCAAGAGCTTGATGAGTTTAGTGACATTTATTCTGATATAGTTACTGTGCAAAAAGACTATAGTGCTTTGAAGGATGCTCTTGATGCTATAGAAGAGCTTAGTGACATTCAAAGTGTTGTTGATTTAGTTGGTGATAATTTGCCTGACCATAAGGCTGAACTATATGATCGATGCTTGAAGATTGTGAAAGTTATTAAAGGGTCATATTTTCCCTTACCCGAGCCAATTATAAACACTTTGTCTGCTTTGATGAAACGGCTGGCTGAGGTTAAGCTTGAACCTATGAAGCCACCCACAACGACGGCGGGTGCCTCGACAGCATCGCCATTTGTGTCACCGTTTGGCACACCACAGTTCGGCACCGGTTCTATGTTCACGCCAGGATATATGAATCGTGTCGACGAACGTCTTCTTCCCTCCTTTGACGGCCAGGAAGCAGCTTACGTAAGTTTCAAAGACAATTTTAAAAAGCTTACTGTAGGACAGGACCCGTCATATTTACAGTTATTGTTGAGCAGTGAGAAGGTCTGTAAAAATAAAGAGCTGAGACTCCAATTAATTCAGATTCAATCGCATGAATCTCAGTGGGCTTACCTTGACGCGCGTTTCAAGTCTAAGACACGTCAAATGCTCTGCCTTTTCAACCAATGGGAGAAGAAGTCTAAACCGTCGGACTCCAACCAGATTGTGACTGTGTTAGCAGAGTTTGGTGGTGCAGTTAGCCAGCTGGAGCAGCTGACTAAAGATGATGAAGATGATGAGGTTACCACAAGCCAGTGGTTGACCGTGATACTTCTGGAGATGTTATCCAAGAAGTTGCCCCGAGATTTTCAAGACAAGCTCAATTTGGCATTGGGCTCAATGGATGTCCCGAACGTGCCAAAGTTGTTGCAGATTATTGAGGAACAGAGGGGCGCCATTTTAATGAGGTGTTCGACTGATATGGACACCCCCTCTAAGAAGAAGGGTAATCCTGCGGCAGCGGCTACAGCCGTAGGTAAACCTGGGTCTCCAGCTAAGACCAAGAAGAAACAGCCTTGCCCGTCGGAAGGTTGCAGTTCTGAACATTTGTTGTTTAAGTGTTCCAAGTTTAGGGATCTGTCTGTTCCTGAACGTAAAAACTTTATCAAGAAAATCGGCGCCTGTTTGTTGTGCTTGCAAAAGGGGCACAGGGTTGCTGATTGCCCTAAGGCCGATAGACCTGGCAGCTGTACCATAGACAGCTGCAACCAGCCTCATAATAGTTTAATTCATGAGTCTGTTGCTGGTGGACAAGTTGCGGCAGTTTATGAATCACAGTTGTTCAGCAAGAACAATTACATGCTGATGTTGCAGCAGCTCCCAGCAGTGGCGGCTGACAAACGTCAAGTCACCGTCAATGCTATGTGGGATTCTGGAGCAAATCTCACATTGATTTCTAGAAGTATCGCCAAGAAGTTAGAGTTGCCATCAACTGGTCGCACAGCTACTATTTCTTTGGCAGATGGAAAGAGCCAAGCATGTCCTACAGTTAAAATCTGCTTGGTTGACCGCAACCGGAATTGCCATATTCTGGAGGCGGCGGTAGTGCCCAGCATTGGTACTGAGGAAGGGTTACGTTCTATTAATCCTGCAACCGCCGCCGAAATTTTTGATATGAAGCCTGATAATTTCTCTATGGTTGACGGTAAGATAGACGTGCTTATCGGTCACCTGACACCAGCTATGTTCCTGTGTGCAGATAAAATGGTTGGTGATTCTAGACTGTACAGAAGCTTATTTGGTACAGGTTATTTAGTTGTGTCTGCGGACGGCAGGACTGTTGCTAATCCTGTCGCTTGTAAAGCTACTAAGTTGGAGGTCAGCAAGATGGAGTTCCTTTCCACAGAAAGTTTGGGGATACAGCCGCCATCAATGTGCAGCGGCTGTAAGAACTGCCGCCATTGCGCCGCTATTGCCGCCTTGGACGTGCGTAAGCGGCAGCTGATTGAAGAAGGTTTGACACTGGATCTTGAGAGCCGTATCTGGACGGCTTCATATCCTTATAAGACGCCGCCAAGTGTGTTGTTTGATAACTCAGAGCAGGCGTACAAGATTTGCCTATGTGACCGGCAAAGGATGGTCAAAAAAGGTGAATACGACACTTTCTGTCAAGTGTTCCAAGAAGCTGTTTCTCGTTGCGTGTATACAAAAGCGTCGCCAGAAGATCTGTCTTATACTGGGCCTGTGTATTATTCGAGCCTAGTCTGCGCATATAAAGAAAGTATTTCCACGCCGTTGAGGATATGCGCCAACTCTAGCCTCTGCTGCAAGGGGCTAAGTCTCAACAGTATTATGATGGACGGGCCAGTTCCATTATATTCCCTGATGCACAATCTTATTCGGTTCAGAAGTTACAAGTGTGCACTCGTGGCTGACATCCAGAAGTTTTATAATAGTTTGTTAGCTACCTATGAAGATTCTCAGCTGAAACGTGTATTTTTTGCTGATACAGTTGATGGAGAGCCGGAGGTTTACCTCACCAGAACTGTCAATTTTGGTGAAGCCTTGGCCGGCGATATGGCCGTGACCGCCCTCAGACTCACTGGTCGTATTTTTAGTGGAAGATCCCTGCAGGATGTTCAAGATGTTTATGGATCTGAGAAGATTAGAGGTTCTGATGTTGTAGCCCATCAAGATGTGTGGAGAGATGTTCAGCAGCCACTCAGATCTGAATTTGTGTTGTATCAAGATCCTCCTTCGGTCAAATTGGAGACTTGTACTTACGTGGATGACTGTTTAAGCGGTCATAACAGTAAACCTGAAGCTGTCCAGCTGGTCCGAGAGCTGGAGCAGATGATTGAACCTGGAAATTTCAGATTTAAATCTGTTATTTATTCTGGAGATGATGTTGACAGTGTGAAAGTTTTGGGCATTGTTTGGGTCCCAAAACAGGATATATTGTTCTTGCCTGTCAGAGCCAACCACGGCGCGAAGATAAAGGGTAGAAAGTTACTAGAAGACCTGGATTTGGAGGATCTTTGGAGAAGTCTACCTGAGACGATAACTAAACGAGAAGTTTGGAGAATCGTACAACAGTTATATGACCCATTGGGTCTTGCAGCACCATTGCTGCTTAAATCCAAGCTATGTCTGCGCTCAGTTTGCATACATGGCTGCGACTGGGATGATTCCATACCTGGAGAGTTGAGGTCAGAGTTCGTGAGCAGCCTCCAGGACAGGGCGGCACTTGGAAATGTGTCGTTCAGACGTTCGATGGTTCCTGATAAGCCATTGGGGCTTCCAATGGTTGTTGGTTTCTGTGATGCATCAAGCTCAGCCTATGCAGCCATCACCTACCTGAGATGGCCAGTTGCTGAAGGTTTTGATGTAGTTTTGTGTTGCGCCAAGTCACGTGTCGCACCAGTTAAGATAGAGTCTATACCAAGGCTCGAGATGTTATCTTGCCTAATCTTGGCAAGGCTTGTGGATACAGTTGTCAGAGCCTTACCATTCAGCATCTCTGGCAAAGTATTTTTTAGTGATAGCAGCTGTGCCCTGGCGCAGTTATCCAGTGACAGTGTTATGCTAAATGTTTTCAACAGTCATCGTGTTTCTGAGATACAACAGTTGACGAGCCCTGAAGATTGGAGATGGGTTCCAACCCAACACAACATCGCCGATTTAGCTACGCGAGGTTTGTGTACAATTGAGGATGTACAACCTGGATCTACATACCAGGAAGGTCCAAGCTGGTTGCGCCTGGAACAGGACCAGTGGCCCGTTAAAACGGCGGGTGAGGTTAATGCATCTATACCTGAGAGCGAGCTTAATCCAAAGATGGCGAAGCTCAAGGTAATGTTCACACAGATGGTGGACAATGATTTCTGGAGGTCGCTGGCAAGGAGGACCTACAGGCAGGCAAGAAGGACTGTATCCGCAGTTCTTAAGGCTGCCAACCGTTTCAAGTTGTTACTTGTTAAGAAACGTGGTGTTGCAATAAATGAGGATGGTGGTAGCAACAATAATAGTTCTAGGCATTATGAGAACTATACTTTCAAACACTTATTTGGATTCTGTTTGTGACCTGTTTTTGACATCCTTCAACCAAGAGAAGGAGATGACCATGGACGCCGAGGGGAAATTCGATTCCCTTCAACCGTATCATCACAAAGTCCAGGTTTGTTGGCCCATAGTGGGTCATGATGGATGTTTTCCTCTTCGGTCATTTACAATACTCAAAATGGCCGCCAGAGGTGATGAAGCTCTTGAGGCCGCAGCTGGAGGCCCAAGGAAAGTTATGAAGGACAGCCCAGTTGTTGTCTTGCTTAGCCGCCACAACAGGCTGGCGAAGCTCATCCTTCAACAGTCTCACGATGAGCTGGGCCATGGAGGCCATCGTAAGACATTGGCGCAAAGCCGAAGGTATGCTTGGATCACACATGGCCGTATGGAGGCTATGAAAGTGGTCAAGAATTGTGCTGCATGCTCCATTGAATATGCCAAGCGTTCGAGTCCCGCAATGGCTAATATCCTGCCAGACCGTGTGGAGCCGTCAGTGCCCTTCCAAGAGGTGCACATGGACCTTGCGGGGCCCATAGAAGTTGTGAAACCTGGCGTTGGCACCAGGAATACCAAGACAAAGTACAAAGTCTGGTTGTTGATAGTAGCTTGTAGATTTACACAGGCTGTGTTTATTGATGTTTTGACAGATTATTCTACTGAAGCCGTGCTGGTCGGCTTGAGAAAACTTCAGGCGTTTTACAACATGCCTAGAAGAGTTACTACAGATCGTGGTACCAATATGGCTGGTACCAAACGCATTCTAGATGAACTTTTGAAGGATACCAGGATGCATTTTGAATGGTATCTTGTGCCCACAGCTGCACATTCGTTCGTTGGCACTGTGGAGAGACAGGTTGGGCTGGTCAAGCGGGTGTTGAACAAGAAGTTGGCCGGTGCTACTGTAACCTTCAATGATTTACTGGTGTTGTGTGCTGAGACCGCTAGAGTGTTGAATTCTAAACCATTGACGTATGCCACTGCAGGAGAAGACGTCAATACCTGGAGAATAATTTCACCTGCTGATTTGCTTGGAGGCAGGACAAATGATGCAATCTGTACGTTTGAAACCGGTTGCAAAGAACCCATTACCAGGAGGTTGGAGAACTTGGAGGAGTTGACCCGTCAGTTCCATCAGGTGTACAAGGAGCAGCTCATGCCCGAGCTGTTGAAGTCCATCAAGTGGCACCGCAACAAGGTGCTGCTCGAGCCAGGAGATGTGGTGCTTGTTGATGACAGCACAAGTTTGATGAAGAAGTTTAGACTGGGACGAGTTCAAGAAGTGCGCCCAGGTGGAAGGACCGTGGTTGCCAAATACAAATTATCAGATGACGCAGCCGCCACAGATAACGAGACTTCCGCTAGACGTCTTCTGAAGATTGATCTACCCAAAGTTTAGTATAAGTATCGTTCTTGTTTAACTTTGATTTTTATTTTTTTGGTAGATTTATCAGATTTTTTTCGAAAGACAAAAAACGCAATTTTTGATACAATTTCGTTTAAACTTTCAAATCGACGCAAGATTTTTTCATTTGAAATGCAAACTTAAGTTTTTTATACGTTTTCGCAAGTTCTTTCAATGATTTAAGTCTTTCCGAGACCTGGGATTTTTTTCGAGGAAAATTTCCTAGGTACCTACGCAGATATAAACAATTTTATCCTTGTTGGATTGAAATTTGATATGATAAGAAATTAACACAATGAGATTTTTACATCATTTAAATATTTCTTTAAGATTTATTACAATCACATAAATAATTTAATAATACATGCATATTAAAATTATTACTATTTACCTTTGAACTGATGTACCTAAAGAAAAAATGCAGATTTTTTTCGCGATGAATTAAGTAGATTCTTTGATTTTCGTAGAGTTAAGCTTAATAAGACCGCTTTACGCCGTACCTAAGCTCTGTTTCCTCGGCCAGGCATGACGCAAAATGGCAAAACTAAAGCATAAAATATTTATTTTTATTTGATTGCTTTGACTGATGATTTTAAAAGTTTCTTTGAATTATTTCATGATTCTTTTTATTTTTTGATTTGAATTAAACATCACTAATTATGTTTGTTTCAGTTGATGCAGCCCTGCGCCAGAAATCCTGTTAGAAATTATGCAGTATCAAAAGTTGTGATGGAAAGTCATAACGTCCAACAGGATAGCTGGAACATGGCAATTATTAATATTTGATGGATATTGTTAGTTTGTATCTTGAGGGATTCATTCTAACTGAGGCCCAAATTGCCTTTAATTATGACTGTATGAATATGTATATGTTGCTTTCTTCTTAAAACAGAGAGAAATTGCAGATTCAGCATTTAGAGAAGTTCTTTTCTTATATTGAGCTTTTGTTTTATTTTGGTAAATTTAATTTGCATATTTCAATTGCAATTTTAATTTTACGCAATTTTGATTCACGAAAATTTAAAATTATGAGATTTTAATTTTCCGAAGTTTGATGATTTTTTTTACAGTCATATTTTATTTAGATTTAAGTATCTATTTTATTAAAACATGTTTAGGTTTAAGGATCTTACTTATCTTATCTGAAAAATGTTTAGATGTAAGCAAGTTATTTTTCTGTCTGAGAAAAATTCTAATTATTGAGAAGTTTTTATGCAATTTTACTTTTCTTTTCTAGCAAAAAGATTTAGTAGAAGAAATGTTATTATTTAATCTTTCTTTCTTTTGATGAAAAAAGTTTGAGTTGATTATTTAATTATCGATGCGATTTTTAGTATAAAAATCATTTACTTATTTTATCATGTAGGTACCTAATTGAAGTTTAGGTACTATTGATTATTAATTCATGTATTCGCAATTACATGGTCTGTAATTCTAATTTTATTGAGATTATGAGGCCATGATATAATGAGATGTGTGAGTGGTGAATGTGCAATTCATGAATGTTGAATGCTTTTCCCATTCCTTATTCCTGTCCTTATGTGGTAGCTGAGGCGGTTTAAGTTATTGTGGTATTCGTAAGTTACCATAACTAATTTTAGGCCTTATGGCCATGACATTTTAAACTCTTGTAATTTATGCGTTATGAGATTGTGATCTCGTGGACACTGTCTGCACGTATATTGCAAAGATGAGGTGTTGTGTTCGATTCCCAGTGAATAGACGGGTGTGTGTCGGTATGTATTTCTTGTATTCCCCGGCAAGTTCGAACCCATTAATCCCTTTTTTCCTTACACCAGAATTCCCCAGAGAATGAGTGTGTTATGCGGCATTCCTAACTATCTCCGCGCGTGGCTTGTAAACAAACAAAAGAGACGCGCACTTTTCCTTTGATGATTCCCATGTGAGGAGCTACGTGAATGAAAATAATGTATTGCTTGAATATACATGCGCTCTAATCCGTGGAAGATCTCAAATAAGCCTTCCTGCTTAGTTTGACATCATATGTGGTAAGAATTTATCTTTTAATTCTTGAAAATAAGCATAGAATGGTACAATTTTATGAAGAAATTTAAATCATTAATTTTTCAACAAATAGACCATTTAACTGCTAAGTTTTGATATACGAATATTTATATTTATATTATTGATTATTTTATTCTAAAATTATCAATTTCTGATGCGATTTAATATGATTCGTGCCAATTTAAAGTTTTTTAGAAAATTCATATTTTTTATTAAATTGAAATCACGCAACCTCGATGTTACAAAAATAATAACCATTAATTTTATGTAATTAATTCTTATATTTTTGTTTTAGACTTACTGTTTTCATGGTAATAAATACACATTCGTAAACTTCACTATGTTGGTCATTCGGAGGGCTTCGAGATAAGATTTCGAGAACGGCTAGGCATTGCGTTCCGAAACACAAAATCAACCTTACATTCTTCAATTTGATCTTATTTTGCTATTACGAACCATTCTTATTTATCGATAATTTTAAATTTTGATAATTTGCTAAAACAATGCTATTAATATTTGTGGGAATTTAACATTTTATATCTACATTTAAAATTTTTTTTAATGAACAAAGTCCATCTTGAGAAAAAAAACCCACTTATATTCTGTACAAAACAAAGAAATAAATCTTGACTATCACTGATGAAAGGACAAAGTGTTTCTAAAAAAATCCACCGTCCATATTTAATAATCACATAACATTTTATGCATAGTGGGCTTATATTGAAGTAATATACTACAGTGTGGAATAATTATAAAAAAACACTAGTGTTGAACTTAGATGCAGGGATAAATAAATAGGAGATATTTTCTACCAGTTGCTAATCCCCTAGAAAACCATGTCGGATCTGCGGTTAGTGAGATCTTAAGGTACACACAGACAATAACCATTTCAGTACTTAGATATAAGAATGATATTATTATCTCAAATTTTTCCTACATTTGAATGATACTATAATAAAACTTATCTTGTATTGACCTAACTCTAAATCCATGAATGTTGATAAAAAGTCCACCCTGAGCTGTCTTTTCTAAACTCCCATCTGTTTAGATGACGTTTTTGCATTACATCAGATATTTAAAATAAATATATAGCGTTAGCAAAGTCTTCACTCACATACATCAAAGTATTAGAGGGGTATTTCGGAGATCAAAAGGGCCAAGATGATGGCCGGTAAATTGATGTCCATCCCCTATGATGACACACAAAATTACTCTTCTGTATATTACAATTAGTTTTTGAAATATTTGGAAACTCAACGAAATGAACCAATCAATCAAATTTCAAGGAAAGTCCCCAAGGTTGTTAAGCCAACGAATAAGAAAACGTTATTATTAGACAGCTCAATGTCCCCTCCCTCCGGTTTTTGGACAAAGTAGCCTCCTAAGGAAAGTAGCCTCCACTGTTAATAAAGGTCATGGCCGCAGCGCTTTGCCCCATGGCCTGCCTAGCCGCGGGCGCTCGGCCCCCTTGCCTATAACCTAACCTAACCTAAAAATTGTAAAAACAATATTAAAAACCATTAAAAAAATAATAAAAATTACAAAAAATCTATCAACCACTTTTTGTAAAATCCACGAAATTCTAAACCACCTATGGATTAAAAGTTGAGTATATTTTTCTTAAATAAATGTCATGAGGCTAACATTGGTTAGGTTAGGTAGGCAGGCCAGGGGGACGAGTGCTGCAGCCAAGACCTTTATAAACAGTGAAGACTACTTTCCATAGGAGGCTACTTTTCTTAAGTAAATGTCCGGAGGCTACTTTGTCCGGGTGCTACTTTATCCGGAGGCTACTTTGTCCGAGGCTACTTTGTCCAAGATCCCTCCCTCCCTGGGTGTTTCGAGTAAGGTTAACTAGAACCTAAACATCAATTAACAGGTAAAGACAAGTCTTTACAACTTGTAATTCATTAGAATTAATTGCTTAATTTTTTAAAGGTCGTAATCATTTCAACTAAATATTCATAGATTTACTTACAATAGATGTAGTTAAAATACCAAGAAACTTTATTATTCTAGGGTTGTTCTAATATTTTTGTAATAATTTCCTTAAAAAAAACATGCAAAGATGTTGAAGTTTAACAATTTTGCATGGACACTTTTATTTCTTATTTTGCAACCTTACTCCACAGCTTATGAGCACATTGTCAACCAAAACCCCGTGAAAAAGCGGAGGGTTTTCACGATAATTCAGTAAAATTACTCCGAAAAGCTATCTTAAGAAGTGCCCCAACTTTTTTATAAGTATAAACGCCCGAACATATCAAAATTAAGGTTGTAAAAAATCACGAAACCTTTTAAATGATTTAAAGAAATATCGCCATATTTGAATTAGCTTAAGTTTATTCCATTGACTAAATAATATTCATAAAGTATCTGCGTTGTTGCAAAAAAATCAGGTTTGATAATTGTTTGATTTAAAAAGATTTTGGTAGATTAAACGATTAATAGAAGAGTATCGCAATTGAAAAATGTAAGTAAATATTCTTTTACAGAGTTGACATATATTAATTTGACTATTCGCACTCACCTTTAATTAGTCCAAAACAATATGAAGTCGCCATGAACATATCTTGGATATCTTTAGTAACCATTTTATGGAAGCTTCACATTGGTCCTTTGGTGATTTAATGCTATTTATTTAAAGTCGTAAGTGTTTAGATGGTATAAGGCTTTTTCTACCACTCCTTGCCCCCATCAAAAACTGTGCCCTTAAATGTTAGGGACACCATCAATTGTTGAAAATGATCAATCTTGGAAAGAAAACGAAGTAGCGGGTGTCGACGTATTTTCACAGTAGCTTTTGATGGGTTATTTTAGGTTAGGTTAGGTAAATGTTAATGATTGCTCGAAGGATAAAGATATTGGCCACGCAGGGTTAGAACCCCTCTGCGGGGGGCTAGAAAAAGGAGAAAGGCTACTGTAAACATACAACGAAACCCGCTACTTCGTTTTTTTCCATGATCATAATAATTTATAGAGACATGACCGAATAGCTGCCTAAACCCTAGTATTTAAATATCCCCGCAAGGGAGGATGCCTTAAAAAGGGTTAACTCATGTGTAATGTTTGTATTTATAAAACAAGGAACAGCATATCCATAACTTGTAAAAGTGAAATAAGTAATAAATTTCCAAAGGAAATTGATATCCATAAGTAGTGTAGCAAAATAACAAGATTTAAAAAATGACTGTTATTGTTTTATAGAAGTACTAGTGGTTTTGCCCCTAGATGTATAATTACATCTTCTATTACCTACCCAGCGGAAAAAAATGCGAATGAATCGCAAATTTTCAAGAAAATAGCCTAAAAATCACCACAGGACCAGTAGGTATAATCCCTGAAGAGTAGAATCCGATCGGTTCAGTGGTTACCGAGATCTTAAGGGACGGACGGACAGACATACGGAAGGACGGACGGACAGACATCAAGCTACTTTGTATTATAGATTACAATCTTTAGTCACGTTAAGGTTAATCGACGATAAATTGATTTATATTACGATAAACAAAACTACCCTTTTTATAGATCAGAATTACTCGTAGGACAATGTCACTGTTAGTTTCAACCAGGCATTCAATTTAATAAATATACCTGAAGTTTCTGAGCAAAAGAATGAGAGAATGTGTTTATAATACAAAGAATACGTGTACCACTGTTTTTTAAAGGGAGTGTGAACGTTAAAATTTCTCATCTGATTATCAAATCTTAACATTTTCTAAGCACATTTCACTACAATGATCAACCAAAAACGTCCTATTAACAAGAATAATGCCTTGATGTTATGGTATTTTGGAAGGGAAAAAATCTGAACGTTTATGTTTCTTATAATGTTTGTAGGGATATTTAACTTGTCATATATAGTTGAAACAATTTACTTACTGTTAAGGATTTATTTTATAATATTAAATTGCCAATTAGTTTTTTTATAATTAGTAATTAGGTATTAAAGATCTATTTTAAATTCGTATTATTGACAAAAAAAATACCTCACTGTCTACAAAGGGTTGAATCTCAGAGGTTATTTAAAATAATAATATCCCTTTTCATTGTGTTGGACAATAAATAACCCACTTTGAAGAATTAGTTTACACTTTTATCAGACTGTTTATAAAGAAATATTGCACCTTCATTATTTACAAATTTGTAATTAAAGGTGGGCGATAGATGGGCCATCTAAAGTTACTTGGATACTAATAAAGAAACCTGTTTCTAGCTTTGTTATTGTATTTGGTTAAAATATTGCTTATTTTATCAATTTCTAAGTAAATATACATTGACTTAAAGCAAGGATTATGTTAAAAGTCAGCTTAACCGAAAAATATAGAACTATATCAAAAAGTTTAGTTTTAGCTGTAGAAGGAAAAAAAGACAGTTAACTGCACATTTATATAGTCCGAAATTTTCCCCCCTAATCTTGGACATAGTAAAAATCGGCGGAAAAAGCTGTTTTTTAAGGAAACGAGAGACAGTTTTGCCCTATATTTGAGATTATATGAATGAGATGATGTTAAGGTTTGATAATCTGATGAGAAATTTTCTCGTTCACAGTCCCTTTAAAGTCCAATGTCCGCTTCCTCCCTGAGAAAATGAAAAGAAGGACAAAACTGAAATATAGTAATGTATGCCCCCCCCCCCACATGCACGCCACTTTACCCCTCCAAATCAAAATTAAACTATCCAGATTTTTTAACCCACACCCACCCCCAAAATTTTTTATTTAACGTCTTTGCATACGAAAAAGCGTACACTTAAAGGTAGGAAAGATTAAGCTTTATAAAACAAGTTTTGCGTGTTAAAAAATGTCTGTATGACTATTTACTATGTCTGTAGATTTTTATCAATTCCGAGTGGAGATTTTTAAATTGCTTTAAATGTTTCGTAATTTTTAAATTAGTACAATTTAAAATAAGCCTTTAAAACATAAAACCATATTATGAACTTAATGTCTTATGATTTTGAAATTTTTAAAAGAGGAAACAAATATGTTTGGACACTTCTAGTTTTTACATCCAAATTAAGATTTATTATATGTCAACAAAATTTCCAAGCCAACGAACGAGAGATCGTGTTCAAAAAACTTTTTGTGACTTGTGTAATTTACAGTCAAATGTAACCACCCTTCTACCAAAAATATAATAATCTAAATTGATAAGAATAGATAGTTTGAAAAGTAGAGCATACAAACCTTTAAATATATAATTTAATTCAACTAATCTGCTGTATATTTACTATTAAGGATATATAGATTCAATATTTAGGCCCATAATATATACATTATATATATGAAGAGAATGAAACAGGCCTATGGGCCACGAACGTAGCTAGGCTTATAATAACCGCGGCGCATTAAACGCACGTTGCAAGTTACGGGGTCTATGGAGCGCATTTCTTACCGTGATAGATAGATACAATAACTACGAGATACGGACAGTTTCGTTTGAGCGCTTGTTGGTTCTACAACGACACAGTGATTTATTTCAAAATCTTGTTTTTCGTGATTTCTGAAAAAATCATGTACTAAAAATGAATAATTTGATGAAATAAAGTGAAAAATACAATTTTCAATAATGTAATGTTAAAAATAAATATTATAATTGACATAGATTTGGTGAAAAATTCAAGTGAAAAAAAAGATTTTAAAATTATAGTGAAACAAATGATGATTGTTTAGAAGCCTTTTTGATTCAATTTTGTAGATAAAATTGGCTAAAAATCGCGGTAAACGCGAATTTAAAAATGGGCGAAGGTAAATTGCATTAAATATTTTTTTTATTGTTATACAATTATAGTTTTTATTATAAGTGAAGTTACTTTATATCTTGCTCTATACTTTCGTCTGTCAATCAGACCAAAACATCAATGTCAGATAACTGCATAATTATAAAGGAAAACGCTAAATATTAAGCATTTAAATAATTGAAAAATAGAATATTAATCAGACGAAAATAACCTATTCAGTAATTGAAAAATTCAAATTTGAAGAAGTAAGTTAAATTTGAAATGATCCTTTTAAATTTAAATGGCAAATAATTATAATGATATTTAGAACGTAGTTTTCCACAGATACGACAGGGTTTAAACAGTTGTCATATATTTTAGTCAATGAAATCCTTATACTAAAGTAACAGCATGTTTGTCTGTTTGTTTGTCTCTGTGTCTGTACCGAAGGATCTCGCTAACCGCTGAACCGATCGGGTTCTCCTTAACAGGGTAGATTCAGAAAGATTAAAGGTTTTTAACTATTTTGGGGGAGGGTAACACCACCCTCCCAAGAGAAATAATGAAAAATCTAAATTTTTTTTTACGTTCTCATTTTTAAAAAGAGAGTTCAACGCAAACAAAAACGTTAAACCCCAATAGAAATATTTTAAATATAAAAAAACATTTAAAGTGCCACTAGAGGCCTCTAGGGGCGTAGCTGCTAGTTAAATTTAAAGGAGCTTGGTCGCATAATTTGATCATAATTTGGAAGCTCTTTATAGTGCCTATAAAAATGATGTCATATTAGAATAGTCCATTATTCTAATATGACGTAATTCGGGATTTTAGAATAATAGACTTTTCTAATATGACGTCATTTTTTATAGACACTATAAAAAGCTTCCATGATTTGACTTTTATCTATTCATTTATACTATTATTTTTAAAAGTTTGTTTTAATTTTTCAAGTTATATAATCATACCATTAATTTAACTCTCAGAATCTAAAAGCATATATTTCACCTAAAAATCTTTCCCTGTAAAGAATAGAAATATTGGGCTATGTTTTTTTTAGAAATCATAAGCAATACATACAAAAGGCAGAAAATCAACCAATTATAAAATATCATTCTCATATTTTATGTACGTTAATTAAATTAGTGAGTTGTGCGTAAAATCTCAAACCCACTTCAGATCTATAACTTTCTTTAGAGTTTTGTATCATTTGCAGGTTCTAGGCCATTTTTAAGGCAGGAAAAGAAAAATATATAACATCTTCAATCCAAAAAAAACTTTATGAGAGTGTTCTTTGTCAAATTTAAAGAATTTACCCCATACCGCCCCAAACGGCATTTGCAAAAAGTGAAAAAACCTCGCCAATTTTTATGGACATGAAATTTAGATCATTTTTTTCATCTCCTATCTTGATAACAACCTTTTAAAACATGGATGACGGTTTTTAAAATAAGTGTGTCCATTATTAGCGCAGCAATAACAAGCTTACAATATTTTTAAATGAAATAATAATTAAATGATATTAATTAATTTAATTAATGTTTTTTAATTTCACTGTTAAGCACATGCCATAGTTATAAAGTAGATGCGAATCTTAATAAGTAAGTCATTCAATTTTAAGTATCGCTTCGAAAACGATCATTATTCGGTGGATTAGAACCGGTTTTTAGCCATACTAAAAAATTATGTATAGCATCGTATTATATCCAGTTTTCTACGAACATAAAATGTACAATCATAAAAACCCCGAGATGCCGAAGGCACGGGCTAAAATTGTACATTTTTATATCCGCGGAAAGCTGTTTATAGTACGATGTTATAAATAACTATTAATAAACATTTAGAAATTTTGTTAAAACTGTAATCTAACACATAAAATGTACTGCATTATTTTAAAGTCATAAAAAAAGACCTGCCTTAGTATTATCGACTTGATCAAACAATTTTAGTATCTTTTTTGCAAATCTTAGGTAATGTTTTGTCTACAACAAGGTCTATACATAAGTTAAGTACTTTTTAAACAGATGTCAGGATAGGTCAATTGAGGATAAATAAATCTCCCAGCCATATTTTCCAGCTCAAACTCTTCAGTAATAATTTATAAAAGTTAAATACCTACTTTTTTCTGAGGATAGTTTCAGCTTCAATCATATTTTGGCATCATTTTTCTGCTGTTTTTATATTTAAAAATTTGAATTATACATAAAATGTTGTATGATTTCTGTTTATAATATGTGATACATAAAATTTTAACTAGAGCTAAAATAAACATCCATAAAAGCGAAGTCCTGAAACTGTAGGGCAAACGAACATCAATACTTGTAGAGCGTTAAAACTTTAAAATCAGAATATTAATCTATAAGTCTGAACAAATTTATAAATTTGTTGCAAAATTGCTTAAATACAGGATACTGCTAGAGGACATACTTAAATTTTAGGACTTCGCTAAAGATATTGTACCTTGATGTTTTAGGAATCATTATTCCAAATATCAAATGAATGAACACAGTAATAGTGTCTGACTGATTATGACGTAACAAAAAAAATTAGCCAATGAGAGGCCATTATTGACCAATGGTAAAATTTATAGTGGCCTCTCATTGGCTAATTTTTTTTGTTACGTCATAATCAGTCAGACACTTTTACTGTGTTCAAATGAATTGGATAAATAATCTTCTAAACCGTTCTCAACTAATACGGAAATAGCATGCAAAGTTTTATATTGATAGGCCAATTCTAATGCCTAAATTAACGATAAGAGCTAATTTTACCCCAATTCTAGAAGAGCTTCACTTTTAAAAACTAAAATCAAAATATTAAAAAAAAGTATAAAACCTAAAAAATTAAAATGAGCAACAAAGTAGATGTTATAATACCTAAATATCTAGCTTGCTATCTTGATATCAAACAAACTGATACTTGCTTATACACTATCTGTATTAAATAATTTACTATCTTTCTAAATTTTATCTATAACCTATATAGCTTTCCATCTATATGCATACCCTTCTGTCTACAAAACTAACTATCTATCTAATTATCTATCTATCTTTAAACTAACTGATATATGCATAGTGAAATTGTTGTAATTGCTTGGCGTAACTAATGAAAGGACTAGTCTGTGCCATAACATCCGCATATTGTCATATTTCGAAAATATTTAATATTCGCAAAAAGTCTCAGCAATAGTATTTTTGTTTAGGCTCTAAGTGTGTAAAGTAAAGCAATAGTTTTTGATTCATATATTATTTGTGATTCTTAATTTTCGATATTGTGACCAACATAAAGGAATGAGACATTAGCCGATAAATTGATGTACATCCCCAATGGTGATATACAAAATTGGCCCTTCTGTAGATTGCAATTAGTGGTTGAAATATTTGGACACTCAACTAAATGAACCAATAAATCAAAATTCATTAAAGTCCCCAAAGTTGTTAAGACAACGAATAAGAAAACTTTGGGAATTTTGCCCTCTCTCTCTGTATTTCGATAAATTTTGCAGAATTGATGCCACAGCAAGGCCTACTGAGTAAAGATAAAATACCCATGTACCAATTCTAATCTTTTCAACATTTTGAACAAGGCCCATTATTTCCATAAGTAGCGCTGCAGATGTAAGTTTACTTATTTTATTGCAATTGTAAGAATGCTAAAAATACACCCCCATTATAGCTGTACCGTCAAACGAACAGACGGACATGGAAAGTTGCCTTTCCACTAATAATATAGGGATGACGACGTGCATGTGGAATTAAATCATTATACAAACAACAAAGTAAACTGAAGAAAAGTATAACAGTTAAATTGCATAAAAAATATGCTAATAACCAGGATCATTTGGAATTTTGCTAACCCTCCTTTTTGAATAATCGAATTCAAATGATTTAAGAATATTGTAAAACCAGAAAATTTAACAATTTAAGGACAATTTTATTAATTAAATATATGTATAAAAAGTAAAAAGATAGATAGACAGTTCGATAATCATATACTTAAATAGGTAGATAGTAAATTATATGATACAAATGTGGTAGATAGATTGAATTAGTAAATCTTGGTGGTGTATGGATTTATTGTATTGTATTGCTAGACGCTAGAAAAAATAAATAGATAAATATATTTTAAATTGATTGTGTTATAGTTGCCATTTTGGATAATAATGGATATATAGATAGGTATATAAATAGATCCATTATGCAATATGCACAGGTATGATTTATAAAAAGAAAGGTCAATTGATTTGATTAATAGATTATTTAATATCAAAACACAGACAAATTGATAGAGGCTAGATAGGCAAACAAATGAAACGATGGATTGTTAAATAGATCAAAAGCTTATTAGAGAGATAGTAAAATATTTATTTATTGATGGGTGAATGAAAATTCTAAAGACAATGGTTTATTAGATTAATAGAAATTTAGAAACATGAAAAACTCATATATAATTGAAGAATGTACCAAAAAAAACCATATAAATACAAGTAGATACATTGAAATGTAAGGGTCAAAATGCACTTATGAGAAATTGTCCTAATGTTGATCAAAGCAAAAAGTATTAATTAGTTGGGCTAGGCATTCTAAAGGCCAATTCACTGCTGTGTTAATAGATGTAATAGCTATAGAGGGATATATATTATTTGCAAAGGGTAGAAAGCATAATGTAGTGATGTATATTAACTTTTATTGTTGTCTGACTGTGTTTTTTAAGATTTGGATCTGTGCAGTTCATGATAAGATGTTTCATTTATATTAAAAAATCTATGAACTTTTAAAGTTGCGAACTGCTTAACGGCTGACCATACATGTCATACCCGAACACCGTGTTAAGGAACAATTAAGATCTAATAATGCAAATGGAAAGCTTCATTGAAGAAAAAGCGTGTAAAATAAGTCTTTTTCGCAATTTTATGCATGTGATTGTGCAGTGCTATATATCCGTGCATAATTAATAAATGACTATTCCAGATTATTTCAGTCTTTCTTTTGTCGGTTAAAATTTTGTGCGAGCATAATTTATACGCTCCACCGTTTTGCCGTTAGGAGCCTTTAAGATTCATAGATTTTTGGAGATAATCATTACTGTTAACTGTACTAGATCCAAAAATTTAAATGTCCTCAAATCAAAAGATATACAAGAAAACAGATTATGAATATGATAAGTTTCAAATTAATAGGATCATTAATCCATGCCTATTAACTTTATTGTCGAACATCAAAAAGATGCACATATACAGTTTTTTTTGACGTTTCTATTTTACAACAAATTTATTTAAATATTAGGAAAGTGAATTTTAAATATAGAAAGTTTTACTAAACAGTTTTGAAATTATTTTAAAATATCCTCTTTATAAGCCATCTTTAATAATTATGAACATTCCTAAAAGACCTGATTTGCTTGTCATCAGGTCATACTTCTCACATGGGTATGCTATTCTAGTAATGATTTATGTTTGTCATAATCATTTTTATATTATCAAAGTTTATAAAAATTTCTAAGAAGCAGCTTATATAAAAATGACGCCATTCAATACAAATTACCAATGATAGGGCAGTATAAATCAAAATTGTAATTGACAAATATATCATATATATTTGTATTGTATGACGTAATTTTTTATTAGGCACTATAAGCTGCTTCAGTGTCTAATATATTTTTATATATTTGCCTAAATATTTTCGCGATTTTTTAGGCACACCCATATTTTTTCTATGCATTAAGATTCTTTGAATCCACATATCTACAGATAGGTTAGCTATGATTTCCCCACAAATTTCAAATTGGGGGGGGGGAGGGGGTAAGATAAAAATTTAAACTTAGTTTTATAAGCAGTTCTCCTATTTGTTTGTTTAAGCTATGGATACTTTTATTAAATCTTGATTGGTTTGTTCAAACTAGCAGTGACAAAACATTTCCAACAATAACTTTCATCTACATAAGGGTTAAATTTGTTTATCATTATTAGGGATGTTAATAGATTAATTGCTATTGTCTTATCCCTTAAGACTAGGGATAAAACACCCAACGAAAATCAATTTTGTCCCCAACTTTTTGAAATTAATCTTAGATAAGACAGAATGTAATGTATGTATCTTACTTCATATTATGTTGTAATTATTGCCAATAAACAAAATATTATTAATTTATTGTTTATTTAGTTAATTCATATATAAAAATTATATTGAATTTTATCTCATCTCATTTAAACAAAACTTTAAAATAAAAATAAAATGACATAACATAATTATGAAAACAAGAACATGCATGTTCATTGTTCATAAAGAGGAGTAATAGGAGAACAATTTAATTTAACAAGACAGAACATAGTTTTAGAATATCTGCGCTATTTTAAACAGTGACATGATTTATAGTTCAAATTAAATTACAAAAAAGTCATAACAAAAAGTTTAGTTTTTATTTGAATATATTAATTTAAACTATTCCTCTAGCCTATATTGGATTTAATTATTATTGACATGCAAACAAATAATTATCAGAAACATAGATAGATAATTATATAATAGGATGGGTAGACAGATAATTAACTAACGGCAAAATCCTTTTTTGTATAACTGAAGCACTCTCCTCCCAGTATTGCTTTTACGTAAATTTTGAAGAATGAAACTTGAATATCCAGTATGGCTTCGAAACCGATTCATTCCCGCTGGATTTAGAATAATCCATTGTGAAAAATCATGCATAACATCGTATTTCAGACAATTTTCTACAAATATCGAAATAAAATCATAAAATTAATACCAGTTTTGTTAGTCAAGGTCTTGGGCTTCTCTGGGCTAACTACTTCTTTTTTTAGTTTAAAACTATGAGGCCAGAAGCGAATCCATTGGGAGAGATGGGTTTGTTTGATAAAAAAACGGAAATCTACCTAACCTACTAATCACTTTTCAAAAAATACAAAAAGGCAAATTAGTTAATAAGGAATAATAGATAGATAGACGAATAGATAGATTATTTGATTAATTAATGTCTTTTAAAGAATTTTAAATTAAAAAAAAACAAATTTGGTATGTTTAGTATCGGAGATACTCTTCAAGTTATACATGTTTGTTAGTCGGTCTGTTTATGATGAGTTAGTAATAGTATGCAAAGTAATATACATACAAGTACATATCCAATTTTTTTTTCAGGAACGATTTGTAGGAATGATAAAGCTTATCATGGATACTCATGAAAATAATTTTAAATAAGAGTTTAAAACATTTTAAAAGATGATAAAGTTGCAACGCTTTCTAAATGGTACCTTACTACTACAGGAATCACCATGCAAAGTTTGAAATCGATAGGACAATTTTCATATGCCTAAAATAACGAAAAAGGCTAATTGTTCTAGACGGACAGACGTACGGACGGATGGACGGACGTACCGACCGATCCTAATTAACTTTACGATTATAAGATGTTGGAAGAGGCAAAAATCCTTTAAAATTGTAATAGTTTTATTAGCATTTGAGTTTTGAATGCTCTATTGACTTATTAAAAAAAATTGAAAAAGACAATCAATCATTGGTTGTATACATCCTTGTTTTTTTGTAAAAGGAAGCAAACAAAAAAGGAGAATAATTTAAAGTAAAAATTTAAAAAAATTAATGTGTTTTTGGTTAAAGATAAATAATTTGATTACCACGCTTATCACTCAAATTAATTGCAGTACCCCTCCAATCGTTATTGGACCACATAAAAACTTTTTGAAGAAAAAAAAACAAATTTGTGATTATTTTAGTTTAGGTTAGGTTTAATAAGGTTTAGGATAGATCTTTATAGTATTTTTCTATCTATACTTTTTAAAAAAAATAATGGCTTATTTTAGACCACACTAAAAAGAGGAACTCCTTTTATAGAACTAATAAAAACATGAAACAACTATTTTACTATTTCGCTTGTCATTATCAAAAAGGAAACACAATAACAAAAATGTAACAGTTATCCATCTATAAATATGTTTCTATCCACCCAGTCAGCTAGTAAGGTAAAATCATTGGGGTTTAAATCATAATGGTACCCAAAGTTTTAACAAACAAATGTTTAAAAAATGGCTTACAAATTTATTCACTTTCATAAAATCATGGTTGGTTGGTTCAAAAATACAGTCTCCAAACAAACCAAAGAGTTTAATCTACAGAAGGGTTGATTTTGTTTATCATTATTGAGGATGTGCATAAATGTTTGTTAAAGGGTGGGCAGAAAATGCTTCCTTTTTTAAAAATTCAAATTGCGCGGCTTTTGGTAATAGTAGGAAACTTTTATATTACAATATATCTATCTATGTATTTAAAACATATATTAATCTAGCTAATAAGATATTATAAGCTTGACAACTATAAATACTTTGTGTATTGTTAGAAATTGCTTTGTGGTTGTAATTTTGAAGGAGTTTGTTTAGCATTGTCATTGATATACAGATGTTTTTTTTATCTATCTATCTGTCTTTTTCTATTTGCCAACATGTCTATTTATCTATCTAACTATCTATATAACCAAAACTTTATTGTATTTAAGAAATAATCTCTTATATCGATTAATAACCATTTTTTTATTTATCAATCTATTTGACTATCTAACTAACTAATTGTCTATATACTATCTATCTACCTGTCTATCTGTCTATTTATCTATCTATCCATCTATTTAAATACGTATCTACCTATATATTTTATAAGAATGACAGTCCTAAATACCTTCCTAATGTCTTGGGATATATGTTTATGCCGTGGGGAAAAATCCTTCTAGTTTTTCATTTAAAGTGCAGCTACTCTTTAATCCATTTGTTTCATAAAAGTGCGAATGCCCTTTTAAAAATTATAATATTTATAGACAGTGAAATTGCAACAAAAACAAAAGCTTTTATTCATCTATCTATTCATGATAATTTTCTATTGTCAAATTATAAGTGTAAATTGCATTATTATATTTTTCCATAACTTTATCTTGTTATTGTTCTTGTTAACTTTAAGTTTAAAGCCTCAGTATGAATTCGTCCCATCACTTTCTTATGTCAGGTTTTAAAGTCATCATAAAACCAATATCCAACAATGTATAAAATCTTGACTTAGCTGAAAATTGTTGTTATATCAAATATGTGGAACCCTGGAAACCAGCTTTATTACTTTTTGCCCCCCTACTGGTGTTCTTTTATTTTCCATGCTTAATAAAGGTATAGTATTAGAGCTTTGCCCCATGTGGCTAAGGAGGGGAGACGCCAATAGAACATTAGAAATTGATTTAAAAATATATTTTTACAAAGAGATCCATTAGAGATACAGATATGGGACAATGAATGATAATTCATTCTTGGAATGTTTTTTCATAACGTATTCTTATTCATTGGTTCAACAACTTTTTAGGACTTTTTAAGAATTCTAATTGGTTGGTTCATAAAGTAGAGTGTTCAAACATTTTAACCCCAAATTGTAATTTACAGAAGATATAGTTTTGTGTAAAATTAATCATTGGGGGTGTACATCAATTTATAGGCTTTTGTCAAATTACTTGAGATCCCTGGGCATCAAACTTTGAAAGGGTTGTAAATTAATTTCTCGTATTCATTCGAATCCGGTGGATAGGAACCGGTTCTCATCCATACGAAAAAACTATGTCTAGCATCGTATTATATCCAGTTTTCTACGAATATAGAAATGTACAATCATAAGATTAAAACTAGTTTTTTTAGCCCCGTGGTGCCGAAAATATATATCCGCGGAAAACCGTTTATAATACGATACGAGAAATAACTATTAATTGTCATTGATCTTTTCCTCCTTACCGTTTACTGTACAATTATATGTAGAAAAAATACACGAAAAAAGTTTCAAAAAGGTAAGCCTCTATATCTAACATCTTGATTCTAAACTAGCAGTTCTTTTATATACTGAACAGTGAGTTATTTAAAGAGTTAAAACAGTAAAATTATTTGATTGAAGGCCCTTTTTTCTAAAGATCCTTTTATACTTTGAAAATTCTATTATTTAGGTTGTAAAAGAATTAATTAAATAATTATGGATATATTTAATTGCTTTAAATTAAAAATATAAAGTTTTAAATATAGATGGAATTTGGAAAGATAGATTCATTTAAATATTGGGCTAAATTGATGGATAGATGAATAGATTGGAAAGAGAAAGTGGACAGATAGATTTATAGATGAATAGAATAATTGATGAATAGGATTAAGAGATATACAGATAGTAAGAAGATATTTTAGTTCAGAAATTATTAGGTGATATATGAAAGAAATATAAAACCATTGTCAAATTTTTTTTTATTGGATGACATGAACACTGTGTTATGTTGATAAAATAACAGCATATAAGTTGATTACGATTATTGGTTCAAAAGTTTGGACACCGCCAGTTTAAACCAACCAATTAAGATTAATTACTCAAAGTTTTTAGCCAATTAATAATAGAACGCTATTTTATCCTTTTTTTTGCCAGGAAATATAATTTACAGTCCTCCAAGCCTCCAAGCCTTACTGTTAGGAAGAAATATAAACAATTTTATATAAAAGTAACAGGATGTTCGTATATGTGTCTTCTTAAGATCTCGCTAACCCTTGCCCTAGCTTCATCTAGGTCCAGAGAAGGTTTCTGACTATTTTACTATTTTTAAGGTGAGGGGTGAAATTGGGTACCTCCACCAACCAAGGAGAGTTCGCCCATGAAAAAAAAGGAGGGTCGACTTACCCCATCCCCTTCTCTCCCATAGGTGCCTCTAGGGGCGTAGCGGCTAGTCTTTTGAAAATAAAGATAGATGGTCTTACAAAAAGCTACTAATAAAATTCATATTTAACACTTTTTAAAATTTCCTGTCCTTCATTTTAAAACACGAATAATCCTACCCCTAGGACAATTCACTGTAAAAATGACATATTTTGCTGTTAAAAAAATCTTAGTTTTAGTATTTCCAAATAGTGTTAAAATGCTTTATTTTTAAAAAAAAAGTGAAGAAAATTTTCTTCACTTTTTTTACTTCGAAAAAAAAATAAATAGATCCTAGGACAAACGCAGAAGTGACAAACGTCGTAATAAGAATTGTAAACAACGACATTTAAGCCTTAAAAGTATATAAAATGCAAATATTTTTTCAGTGAATTTCCCCTACGCCAATAAATGCTACCCCTGGGCCCCCCTCAGATACTTGATGTTCATATAATTATACCAAAAAATAAGCGTAAAGTTTACCTTTTTAGGAAAGCTTTAAAAATATATTTAAATGTTTTAATTCTCATAACAATACAAATTCTTAATTCAAGATATTAACAACCACTTTCTGTTATGCTCTTTGCTTAAGTTAATTAATGTTTACATAAAATTTGCTTGCCATTTCTATCACTTTGCCCTTAAACAACAAACAAACTTTAGAGGAACCCTATTTTAGGTTAGGTTTAGTAAAAGCTAGAAGATCCCTACAAGATAGGTTATAGTTCCCCTTAGGAGTCTAGAAGTATTTTTTTACCATAAGAGATGGACTCTTTGATAATTAAAAAATATTTGAAACAAAAACACCAACTATTTAAATGTTGAGTAACTAAAAATGGTGTTTCCGTTGCTATTTTTAAAATATTGTTGCGTGTATGGAGCACCGGCCTTAACAAAAACAATTATGAGTTTAATTGATTATACCTCCAAGCTTTTCATTTCTTAATTCTAGACTTCTTTAAACATTTTTTGAATGAAAAAAGTAGGAAATAGATAGATTAATAACTAGATAGATAGATTGAGTATTAAAAGGTAGTTGGCTAAAAAGATAGATGAACGGATAGATGTATCAGCTAGTTTCTTAATACTTGAAACATTTTTAAAATAAAACAGTAATTCTTAGATTGATAGATGAATATATTGTCACATAAAGATGGTTAGATTTATAGAAAATATGGATAGATAGATTGTCAAATACATGAATTTTGTCATATTTATTAAAAGAGCTAGATAAATAGATCTACTAATTAATAAATAAATGGAAAGGAGAAGAAATATACAGAGTTGGATTCTTAAAAAGTCTTTTGCTCACTGCCTCAGAAATTAGTGAGGCTAGCTAAAAAAATTCTGAAAATCCTCCAAAATCGCATCTAAAATTAACAAAAAATAAACAAAATCTTATGGTAATAACCCTTTCATGATTTTATTTAATTTGTGTAGATTTTTTATGCGATTTTGGAGTATTTTTCAGAATTTTTTTTGTGAGCTTCACTAACTTTAGTGAGGCAGTGAGCCAAAAAGTTTTTTTAAGAGTCCACCTCTGGTTAATGTTTAATATGTGTATAGACAGATATGTAGATTGGTACAGAAAGAGAAAAAGGAGGGGGGAAATTGTTATGTAATTTTGGACAGATATATTTATCAATTAGTGTTTCACCATCATAAGAATTATGACATTTTCTACAACAAAATTATTTCTAATTTACGTTTCCCATGTCTTATGTTTTTAAAGTAGCCCTGCTACTCAACGATGTAAAATGGCTTGATTGACAGCATCATTTGGACAACTCACATTTTGTAAGTAAATATAAAGATGATAGGTTTATAACATTGCGACTAATTGTCCTATAAATCATTGTTTGAAAGAAAATGGTTAAAGGACATTTCTATTGAAAATTTTGATGTTATCTTTAAAATGGACATACTTTCGTGCAAAGTTGCCACTCTTTAAAAATTCATTCATTATTACTACAGGAATCTTTATGAAGTCCACACTACTATTCTAACATGTCTAAAATTACTGTAAGAGATACAAATACACCTAACATGTATGAAAGCTTTGCTTTTAAACTATGTTTAAAATTGTTGACAGTTATACCTTATCGTCCTTGTTTAACTGAAATGGTGTATATTCACTTCTGCATATTAAAATTTTTTAAAATCACAAAATTACAAAATAAAATAAATTTGTGATAAAGTCAAGTGTTAAAAATGAAGCAAGTGAAGGAAGGGAGGGGACATTGGGTTGTTTATTACATCAGTCCCGAAAGTTTTATAATAACGTTTTCTTATTCGTTGGCTCAAGAACTTTGGGTAATTTTATTGAAATTTGATTGGTTGGCTTATTAAGTTGGGTGTCAAATTGTAATATAAATACAACAGTGTTAATTCTGGGTATAATTATTTGGGAGATACATCCATTTATAGACCATTGCCTTATCCCTTTAGATCCCTGAGCAAGAGTTGAAGAGTTAAAGTGCTATTGTAACAATTAAAGTTTTGAAGATTTGATCATGTGATACATATCCGGAAGGGAATGCACACCACATAAAGAAAAATATTCTAAATTAAAATTTCCCATGTCTAGAAAAGTTATGGTATGTGAAATTTTCTTACTTTCTTCCAGTAAAGTTATCATAGACTAACCATTGTAGTTTTTTACCTTAATGCTCATTAAGCAAATATTGAATTATTACTCCTTTACAGGCATCTAGGAACACTTTTTGAAGGGGTGGGAGTGGGGTATTTTTCCTAGAGGTAGTTTCTCTTGTGAGGGTGGAGAAACTCTTCTCTAAAATAGTTATAAACCTTACCTGGACCCATAAGAATCTTTGCTGTAAAGAAGAACCATATTGGTTCAGCAGATACTTCGCTAAAGACAAAAAAGCTTACTATTTTAAACAATAGGATTACTGAATTGTTTGGAAGAGAGCTTATCAACAAATGTTAATAAAAGTAAAAAGATACAATAAACAAAAAGATCTTAATTCAACAGCTTTAATAAAAAAACAAAATAAGTTATTTGGTCAAGACATTAATTACCCCCTTGTATAATTGCATGTTGATGTCACATTGTCACACATTTGCGAAGACTGCAGGTCACTATCCCTATCGAATACTATCCTTATGGGGCTCTCCTAACCTTTACTTTACCTAACCTAACTTAAAAATTAACTTTTAAACGTTGAATTTCTCCCCCCCCCCCCCAAATAAAAATTCCTGTCTTTGATTACTCTAAAAGTGTAAGGTGTTATTTTTCTTGCCATCTTGCGGTTTATTGTATTAGTACCTAGTATAAACATCCGTGCCCGCACTTCCTCATAGAATAAATGTCAAAAAACATAAAAATAGCTAGATGCCAGATTACCTCGATACATGTTTAAAATTAACCATTATAAAGTACTAATACTTTAAGATTGTGATTGTTTAATCTGATACCTTTAAGATCCAATATTTTTACTTTTGGTGATTTCATAAAACGGTTTTATGTGAAAGTGATATTTTACCAAAAGATAGATTATCTATTTTTTAATATCTGTTGTTTAACTTAATTTATTTATGTTTTCTCATTTTGTTATTGTATTTTAGGTATGTTGTTTTAATAATTATTCAATAACTCTCTAATCCTGTTATGAGTAGATTACATGGACAATCATAGTTAATATTACAATGATCATATTAATATTAATATGATATGTTTTTAAGACCGTTATTGCATAAGAAGATCAAATCTTGGAAAACCCGTCAAAGGCAGTCAAAACTAAAGACATCCTTTCAATGAATACCAATTAAATAGATAGATAATACTAAAAAGATATACAAATAGGAAACAGATAGGAAACAGGAATGGAAGGGTTGACTACTATCAATAATTCTTTTTTTCCCTAGAATTATGTGTTATTAGAATTTAAATATTTGTTTGCCTCCTGATAGATAGATAGATAGATGTGTGTAATTATTTAAAGATACAGATATTAGATAGATAAAGATATTAGATAGATAAATACAGATACTAGATAGATATAAAGTAATGGAAGGGTTGACCACGATAATCAATACTCCCTTTTTTCCCTAGAATTATTTCTTTGACTCCGCCCCATAATGACTGATCAAACAAATGGCTCTAGGGGTGCAGTGGGGAGGATGTTTCAATGATCTGACCACAGTGAGGTAAAAAAAGATTAAATGAAAATTGAAAAAAAAAAATTCATGAAAGTGATTAGTTGTGCGCCTACAGTAAAACTCACTTTGTTTGTTGGTCAGTCAGTCAGTTCGCCTGTCACACTATAATTTACTTGGCTGTTATTTCAACAGTTTTTTTTGTGAATATTCCCCATACGAATGATGTTGTCAAATAAATATCTTCCGTTGTCAGTCTTTGCAGGAAAAAAGTTATTTTCTCAGCTGCTTTATGAGATAAGGTCCTGAAATTACTAGACTCACTTTTCAGTTCGTATTTTGGTCAATCTACATATGTTTGTTTTTATATTTGTACTTCTCATCTTATGGATGTCGGTAAAATTATTTCTTTTAATTATTCAATCTGCATTTAATAATTATTAAAAAATCTGGTTTCCACGGATTTACTGCCACTGTGAACCACTTTTTCTCACTTGCTTGACCTGTTTCTTGAGAACGTGGGAGTTGACTACAAGAGATTTAAGTTCTACTGTCTTATAATACCTATTAATCACAATAAATTTAAATACTTACTTACCATGTAACTTTTATAAGTGACTAGAGTAACAAAATGACTAAAGAACCGGTTAAAGATTTACAAGAGAGAGAACCCTTTTTTTCATAATTTACATTACACGTTCAACTTTTCTTAAAAGGAGTAAATTAGAACTAAAAAAAATTTTTTGAACCACCAATCACAATCAACAAAGCAGGGACTTTGTAACCTGGAGAAGTAAAATTTTTCCATAACTTAACAACAAGTAAAACTTTATCTGTTTGAAACATGACATATTTTTTCATATTTTGTTTCTCTTGCAAAATTAAAGCATGTTATTTATCAAAGATCTTTTTAAGGTATACTATTCAGGAAGAGAAGTTAAATTGGACTGTAAATCATATAATGTTTTCAATTTCATAATAAGTTTTCTCATTCGTTTGCTTAAAAACTTTACATAAATAATTTCAAACTATAAAAGGGCAATATTGTTAATTAAAAAGAGGGTATACACCAATTTTTCTTTTCTATTTAGATCCAAGTGTGTATATTATACTTTTCCATATTTATTTTGGAGTGTTGTTTTTTCATATGTTTTATTTTAGCGTTTGTAACTTAAATTGCAATCTTTTAAGAATATGGTTCTGTTTATACTAAAAATTTTCTTATATTGACATCCACAAATAATAATATTACCCTTCCAACTCGAGGCTTCCAGTGAATTTGATTTTATTCACCAATCTTTTTTTTCTTTGATATTATTCTCATGGGGCTCCGCCCTTCTCGTGAACTTACAAATATGGGTGTCCTTGTAAACCAGCTATAAATGCTTGATTTAGCGCGCATTGTTATCTGACTTTTAGTCGTTGGTTTACATGGAAAACTCCCTACTAGAAAAGTTAGAACCTAAGGAGAAAGGTTTAACAATGTAAAAATTATGAGGGATTTAAACCCACAACCTCCAAAGGCATGCATTTAAATTAAGCATTAAATTTTTAGTAATATTGAAGAAACATCATTAAAGAATGGGAGTGAATTTTTGCGTGGGGAAAAATTGTAAAAAAAATATTGAAATTGGTCAACAAATTAGGGTTCAGTTTCTTAGATAAATGGATCATTGTATAGATAGATAAATAGATAGTCAGTTAGATAGATAGGAGGTACAATATAGATATGTAGATAAATAGTAGGATGTATAGATGGAAAGATATAAATATTGATAGATAGATAGATAGGTAGGGATAGATTGAAGAATAAATGTATATTTAAATGGGTTGTGAGAACGATAGATAGAAAGACCATTATTTTAGAAAGGCTTGTTTGATAAGTTTATAGAAAATAAAAAATAGATAATTTAAGGGATTAAGGTATAGATAGATAGATTATTTATATAGAAATATTAACACATATTTGGGAATTGATTATAAAATATCAGATGAATAGGATAATTATACCATTACAAATCAGCATGTTTTAAATGAACGTATGGACTTTCTGGTAACGATTATAGAGTTGCTGCGCTTTCTAGATCATACAAAATTTTTATAGGAATAATAAAGTTTCAAATCGATAGGACATACCTATGTTAACTAAAAAATCTAGCCGTCAAGTACTGACAGACGTACAGACCATAATTACAGAAAAGCTTCGCTTTTGAAAATTAAAACTTATGAAAGAACAAAATGACACATATAAAACACAATTAGTAATATAATTAGATAGATAATTATAGATATATAGATAGATAATTATATGTACATATAGATAGATACAAATTATAGTATCATGACTAAAAACTTGCTAAGACCTGGTTTCAATTAACCATTGTTTTCCTTTCATTAAAGTCTTTTATAATGATGATTTATTCACATTTTTATAACGTCATAATAAATATGGACAAAATATTTTACAATTAAACAGTGCTAAAAATAAATAACAAATATAGACATTTGTATTGTATAATACTAGCGGCTTCGCTATTAGGGGCTTTGCCCTAAGAGGTAAAAAAATTACCTACCAAAAAAAAATACATGCCTTAAAAAAATGTGGGTGGGATTTATCTGTTTTTTTTTCGAGAGGAGTGGGGGTGAGGGTTCTCCAAACCCCAAGATGATAGCTTAAAACCACCACAGTACAAGTAGCTATATTCCCTGAAGAGTAGATTCAATTCAGTTCAGCGGTTACCGAGATCTTAAGCTTCAGACGGACGAACGGTCAGACATCAGTATACTTTGTAATTTAGATTGAAAATAGTTTTTCTTTATAATTCTGATTTTAAATTTCGCTAAAAAATAAGCTCTTAAAATGGAATGAAATATTTTCTCCAGCCGTAATTAAATCGAATGTTCATTGTGTTTAATTCTTGTATTAGCTGTGTGAAGGTTTATTTCATGTTTATAATAGCAGAGTAAATTATTACAAAATTTACAAAATACCTACTCCCCTATAAGCCTCTAGGTACCCTCCTCAAAATAGTTATAAACCTTCCCAGGACATATGAGAAGCTACCATGTAAAGGAGAACCACATCAATTCAGCGGTTAGCGAGATCCTTCGGTACAGACAGAGAGACATGCTGTTACATTGTTATAAAGAAAATAGCTACTTATTCTATAACACATTGAAATTCACCTTTAAGGGCCTTGCTTCTCAGGGTATTTGCGGTAATTTTTTCGCTAAACGCTTTTAATTTTTCCATTTTCATGGCATTCCATACTTACAAACTTACAGACAATCTTAAAAACAAATAAATATAAAGTATCCTAGCTTTTAGGAAAATAATAAAAGGCTTAGAGAACAAGGTGCAGTCTTTGACTGTTCGTGTGTGTGTGTGTGTGTGTGTGTGTGTGTGTGAGTGTATTTAATTGCCTATTGAAGTCTTAATTAGGAAAATGTTGTAGGAATGTTTTGTTATGAAATTCTGTTTAATTTTAGGTTTAATATGCACTATTGTTCTACTTGAAGTTACAAATATTATGAAAAAATATTTTGTTTTAAATTGTCTTAAAAAAATTAAAAACTTTTTTTAGAGGTAGATAAAGAGCAACATATTTTATGGGGGTTTACATGCCCTTTACTAGTCTTGAATCAAAACTAAGATTCCTTAAATTATGTTTAGCCATTGACAAGATCTTACCTGAAATCTACTGGCAACATACTAGTCCAACGTATTACTTTTTCCATAAGTTTATAGCATCCTTCAAAGAAGAACAATTTTTTTTGTCATATTCATTGTAATAGATTTCTATTTATCTTTCTATATACTGTCTTTCTATCTGTCTAACTATCTGCCTATCTATCTATAAGATGTTGTTTAGTAATCATATGTGATTATTTCTGATTGTTTCGCCAAGGCTGTTTTCTTTTCAGATGTGCATTCACTTCCGCGCAGTAAAACATTTTAAAGAACTTTAGGAAATGGGAATTATATCTCGACCATAATCTTCAAAATGCAACGCTAAATATTTTACTTTTAGTTAGGTTCTAAAATATTTGAACTTATAAATAAGCTAAAAAAAGGTAAATGTGTACTACAACATCAAAATTCAACCCCTTTAATGTCTAGTTTAACAATCCCTCCAAATTTTTTTTTTCTAAAACTAGTTATCACTCCTCCACCAAAACAGATAAAAAGTATAAAAAAGACCTTTTTATAAAGTTATTGTAAGTTTTTATGAAACATATCAAAATAACATATTTGGATGTTGCTTTATTTTATATAATGGTTATTTTTTATACATAGTAATTTAAAATACTTTTCTTTTTGAGTCTTCGAGTCTTATATCAAGGAAAATCTCTTATTTATTTATTATTATGTCATTTTGCAAATATGGAACACCATAAAATGATGTGGAAGCTAGTAAAAGTGGCTGACTCAGATTATGACGTCAAAAAATATTAACCATTGAAAGCCCAGTATACGCTGTAATTGACCAATGCATGGTAGAATTTATAGTGGCCTCTCATTGGTAAATTTTTTTGACGTCATAATCTGAGTCAGCCACTTTTACTAGCTTCAATGATGTGAAAATAAGGGAAAGTGAAGGGACACCATTCATTTTACTCTTAACAACTTACTCTTTATCTTACAGTGCAGGGACAAAGGATCTTTTTTAATCTTTTTAATAGAAAAGCTACTCTATAATGTTCGTATGTCTGTCCATCCCTCTGTACGCCTGAACCTCTGTAAGGAACGTTTAAGGGAAACGTTGAGCCGTTCTGTAGATCTGTCTGGAATGCTTAAGGGAATGTGTTTTTTCTTGTAACAGATGAATTAAATTGCACTTTTTATAAAGATTCAATTAACTTGACAGTCAATAAGGGACTTTGTATTCACAGGGGTAAGAATGGGACAGAAAATAGCCCAAAACCAGCCCGGAACCTCTAGGAAACTTTCCTAAAAAGCAGAACCCAATCAGTTCAGTTGTTATTAAAATCTTAAACTTTAGACAAAATAAACATACTACTTTTTATAATAGAATATTCTGTGAGAGTTTAATGATTCTCTCAGCTACTATCTCTGTCTTTTTTATTGGTTTTATAAGCTTTGGTCTTTATGGATGTTGTCCAGACCGTATTTTCTCTGATTTTCTGTTTGTTCACTTTTCTTTCTCTCTTTACTTTAATTGTCATTTATTCTCTCCTTCTCTTTCTCCCTCTCTTTCTCTCTCTCTTTCTCTCTCTCTCTCTCTCTCTCTCTCTCTCTCTCTCTCTCTCTCTCTCTCTCTCTCTCTCTCTCTCTTTCTCTCTCTCTCTATTTCTGTATTCAATATTTCTCAATATGTCTTTCCGTGTGTATGTACCTAGTGATCTCGCTAACCGCTATTCCAATATGGTTGTCCTTTACAGCGAATCTTCTCATAGGTTCTGAAATGTATATAACTATTTTGGGTGAGGGAACCTCCATCCTCCCCTGAAAAATCGCCCCTGATCCCCCCGACTCTCGAAAGAAAAATTCTTTTACTTTAAAAAAAAAACTAAAATCTAAAGTTATGAGGAGGGGAGTCGACTACATCTCCCCCCATATTGCCCCCTAGGGGCCTCTAGGGGCGTTATTGCTAGTAAATATACACATTTATTTATGTGTCTATTTCTATTTCAATATCAAAAATAATCTATTTGAGTATGTGTTTTGTTTTTTACAAACGTGGCTGCCAGGGGCTATATTTCATAGATATATCCATCTATCTAATATCCATTATCTATCTATCTAACTAGCTGTAGGGTATATAGAAATGTGTATATTATTATTAGACTTTATACTTTAACATAATACAATAGTAAAATAAAGTTATTGAAATTAGAGCATGTTTGAAATCATATTGAAATCAATAAAAAAAGTAACAGGATGTCTGTCTGTTTGGCGAATATTACTTCAGAACCGATATGGTTTTACTTTACACTGAAGCTTCCGTTAGGTTCAGAGTTGGTTTATAACTATTTGATGGGAGATTGGGTATCTCAAATCTCACTAGACAAATCGTCTTGAAAAAAAATAATCCTCACCTTAAAATATAAGTAAAATTGATTAGCTACTAAAAATAGACTTAAACGCATAGATAGAAAGAGATAGCAAACTTAATCATAATCAACCCTCTATCTAAAATATTTATTACAAAGAAAAACATTTTGACATTTATATTTTATTTTCTCATTGAATTGTTTAATTATCTATTTTTCAATCTAATTATCCATTTTCTTACATCTAACCTTGATTTATATATTTTACCAAAATTAGATCATTAAAACGAGGATAATTAAGTAGCACTGATATCTCCTAAAAATAGAAGTTTTGATAAAAAAAATTAGTAAATCATATTGGTAATTTTACAATTTTTGCTCTTAAATTTAAAAAAAAACAAGAAAGATATAATGAAGACCATATAAAAAATTATATTATTATTTTGTCAACATTAGTATGTAGTCATAGTGGCTATGAAATATATTCATGTCGATAATATGTCAGCTATGAACACTTCAATAGCATAAAAACAATCATTTAAAATCTCATGTAGATAATATACTTTGTTCCACATGCCTAACCCAATAATGATATGTTTAAACTAAGTTAAATTCTCTGCACGTATGTCCCTGCTCTTTAAACTAAACTTGTTTTTCTTTCTGACCTTAGAATTTAAATAACACTAATTAATCAGAAAAATTGGCAGAATTTTATCAAAAAGAATTTAAATATTCACCAAACACTTTTGATTTGCATGAAAACACCTAGATATGTTTTTTTAATTAGCGCAGCTACCCTTTTAATTTAGAGGTTTCTAATAGCACTCGAGGGAGGGAGAGTAGCACGACCCTCAATTTCAATTATAGTTTTTTAAAAGAAGTAAAAAAATGTTTTTTGGGGGGGGATAAGGGAAATTTTTTATTCAGGGAAATTTCTCTTTTGGGTGTGAAGTCCATTGGTCTAGTGGTTAGTGAGACCTTAAGGTACAAACACACAGACATCTGTTACTTTTTATTATTTGCATACATATAGAATGCGTGGATAAATTGACAGGGGAAAATATGTCGTCAAATTAGATTGCTATTATGGACCTCGTTTAATGGTCAGTTTGCTCATCCAGTAGAACGGAAGTGGGTGGGGTAAAAGAGCTGGATGGGGGGTATCGCAATTTTAGCTAGTTGCGTATATCACTTTGTTAGAGTACATGATAATCTGGTGCAGCATCCAAGTAATAATATATATCGTTTTTATCCCAATTGAAAAAGAAATCTTAGTGTGAAAATAGCAATTTGTTGTTGAATAAAAAGCTAAAATCATGTTGATTACAAATAATCTGAAAGAAGGAATCAATTGATTTTTTAACAGCTTGTGATGGTAAATTTAGTTCTTTATAGCGCCAGTCCTTGATATGTATAACAAGGATAGGAACATTCAATATCGACAAGCTTTGATAAAACAGCGTTTGCACCTCTAGTCCCAAGTACTTTAACACAGTGAGAAATTTAAGGTAAATCTCTGAAATTAATTTTGATTTTATATTAAACATGAGGAAAGCAAAACTTCGCTACAAGAAAGGGGTGAAAGTAAGCAGAGGTATGTATTTAGTACGTTATTGTCAATTTTATGTAATATCTAGAAAACGGCAGGATCAGTCAAATTTTTGGAGTAGCTTAGTATTAAGGTTTTGTGCTAAGTTGAACTCAGGAATAAACTTTCACAATAAAAAATACCCTTTTGATATTTGAGGCTATTTATATGAAGCTACTAGTTAACGACTTGTAGAGTAGCTTTAGATATAAACCTATAAACAACTTCCTTCTTATTGTGTTGTACTCTTAATTAAATTGTATCTTAAATCTTTGCTATCAAAAATTACAAGGATGACATCATCCATAAAAGCTTAACATACTCATACAGCGAGTGTTAAAAGTATAGCACTTGAGATGGGGGGGAGGGGTTGGTTTCGACCCTACCCCCCATTTCAATTTAGTTTAAAGAGAAAGTTATTTTTGGGTGATTTATTGTAGGGGCGAATTATCTTTAGAGGGTAGTCATACCTTTCACCAAAATAGTTATAAACCTTCCCAAGACCTATGAGAAGCTTCATTGTAAAGGAGAACCAAATCGGTTCAGCGGTTAGAAAGATCCTTTGTTACTTTTACTTTTTAAAAAGAATTATCATAGAAATTACCATTTCAAAACCAGAATATAATAATTCTATAGTATGCATAAATAGTTGGTTTTAGAATAGCTAATGAAACAATATGATGAGCTGCTACGCTTTCTAAGAATGTTACAAAGGTACGGACGAACAGATACAACCTAAAAGTAGAAAATATTTAATTAGAAAACATTAAATTAAATTAAAGATATTCCCAGATAAGAAATTCAGATCAGTAGCATCGGGGGATAAAAAATTCTGGAGCGCGTCCAAAACTAATAACAAGGTCAAATATTAATCTGAAACTTTTCAACATCTTCATTAACCTAATATTTATTTTGGTGCTATTCAGTCAAGACCGCAAAACTATGTCTTACTACATAGAAGCAATTTTTTGCTATTTTTTTAGATTATATTCATTTGAATTGTTACAAATAGATTAAAAAATCGTTTTTCTGTTATTTAAAGGATAATTTTGTTTATAATAATTAGAGGGTATTTATTTATTTATTTATCACCTATAGTCTTATTTCATAATGTCTATGTCTATCTGTTTGTACTGAAGGATCTCATTAACTGAAATGTAATGTAACTTCTCGTATTTCCTCGGAATATTTTGGGGAGGAAACAACACCATCCAAAAAAAAAAATTACCCTAGAAAAAATGCTCCCTTCCCTCGATATTTCATTTAAAAACTAAAATGAAACCTATCACTCCCCCACCACAAATACCCCCTAGAGGCCTCTGGGGGTATAGCCGCTAGAAAATACTTACAGGATTCGGTAGCTTAAATGCTTTCTCAATAAGAATAAATTATTCTACTCTTGTTATTTTCATTTAAAAACACGTTTAAAATCTCATTATATACAGCAACTTAAACTTGTCGGTTCTTTGGGGGTGTTAAAATGATCTCGTATTTTCCGTAGTTCAATTAAAAAGGCATTAAACACACACACACACACACACACACATACACACACTCACTTTTCAAGGATTGAAATCGGACACTTTTTGCTTAAAAGATAGAACCTTTGGAATCGGAAATTTAAAAACTGTCCACATCTAGGATATTTACTGCAATTTTAAAAAATAATACAAAGAAAGATATTAAATGAAGTTTTACTTTGATAAATAGAAACATATGCTTACCTGGCCTTTAAGATTTTATCGTTATTGAAAAAAGCAATATTAAATCTAATTTTAAAAATCCTGCATAAATTACACGAAAATTTCTTGTGCTGACCTGTTGTGCTATGGTAGAAGGAAATACAGTGTTTTTACCCACGGTAGAATAGGATGAAAAGGTAGAATAGAATGGACGAAGAATTGGGCTGGGCTCGGCAACTAGGACAGCTAGGCAAGGCTGCGAATTGTTAAAAATTTTTTCATATTTTTATTCAGACAACAAAATTAAATTAAATAGCATTTACAAAAGCATTTTAACCTATATCTAATCTGTCCTACTCTTATTTCGCTATTCATTTAATAGATTTTTTCTGCTGTTTGAAGTGTGAACCATTTGAATATTTGTATAAAAAGATAATGTGGTGGGATTTAATAAAAACACTTTATACATTGGGGGCACGATATATGTATTACTAAAAAGCCAAGGATCATAAGGGATAGGACAATGATAAATTGAAGTAACCCAATAACAATGATAAACAAAATTTCTCTTTCTGTAAATTTTTAGCTGAAAAGCTAGGACACTACTTGTTTGGAACCAACCAATCACAATTCAATAAAAGACACTAAAGTTTTTTAGGTAACGGATAAGATAAAGTGCTTTTAATACATTGTGTATTAGTGTAATTTACAGTCAAATGTCCCATTCCTCCCTGCTAAAAGCAAAACTGTTGTATACTTAGCGTCTCTGTGTTCCAACTGCATTACATTATAGGCAAAAAGGGCTGTCTGATCGTATATTTTGTAAAATTTTAAAATATTCAAAAATTTCAATTATTGAAAGAGTCAATATGTCAATCATAAGGCAAGTGCCTTTCACCAATTTCAACGCAATGTTGATTGCAGAAACCTAAAACTGAAATACAAAAAAATTTAGATATTTTTTGCTAATATTTATAAAAAAAACTTTCATATACAACAGAAAGTCTTACAAAAATACCAACAGACAGACCTTTAAGACTTATGAACAACATAACATTAAAATTTTGTTACTCTGAAGAAACACTCGCCTCGGAGGGTGGGAAAAATGGGAGGGTTGAAAAGGTTAAACAATGTTTTTATTTCACCTACATTTTGTGGTTTTAGATTGTTACATAGTTTAGATATACAGATATATAGATTCAAAGATTATTTTGTAAATCTATCTTTTTATCTATAGATTTCCCGTGGGGGGGGGGGGGGGACTCCTGATACAACTCCTCATACATCAAAGGGTTGTGCTATTTGAAAAGTTAGAAACATTTGTAACTGTACTTTTCACTAAAAAACGAGAGGCAAAAACCTTTGGAGGGAACTTTAACCACAGCCCCCCCCCCCCAAACCATGAACAGGGTTAAGAACTAAAGAGAATATTCAATTTGCCCCTTGTTAAGTTGAAAAGATTTTTTTGTATAATTATTGCAAGTTGTTATTTTTATTGCCTTACAGTGGAAAAAACAGCCAAGAAATAAAATTATAAACATGAAATATTATTTTTTTGCAACTAAATTATAAGACGTCTTTTTAAAATATTATTCTTTATGCTAATTTTGTAATAATTTGTCCAAAAAATTTAAAATAATGATAATTTTCAACGCCTTTTTTCTTAAAAAATAATTGTGTATCTTAAATATTTTTAGTCTAAATGTAATTTGCATTTAATATGTTTTGAATTTGAATATGGATGTTGTCATCCTTGTTTTTTAGAAAAGTGTCACATATTAGCCTTTACTCTAATCATAAAGTGACTAAACATTAAATTTTCAGCCATTGTATTTTGTTTTAATAAACGTCTTTTGTTTTCATTTTATAAAATACGTGATTTGTAATAATTATGTTTTTTCCACTGTGCCTCAAAATTAAATACTATGGTAAAAGAAATTTAAAGTCATAAAAGGTATTTATGTTATTACAGTTTATACACAGATAAAGGGAAAGGTGAATGGTAAATAAATTAACGCCTTTCTATTCTAAATCTTTCCGTAATATCAATAATCATATACTTCATTTCGTCATTAATAATTTTGGGGAATATGCTTTTTGTCTTTTATTGACCTATTACTATATCCCTAAGATTAGAACTTAAAGATTATAATTTAACATTTAAATAGTTTTTTATAATCAAATTAAAACATTTTTTTATGGATAAAACATTTAGAGATAGAGAGTTCACTTGAAAATAAAAAAAACTGCCTTCTCCTTCAATTATGGGGAAGGGTACCACCATCCTCTGAAGAGAAATTGGCCCCCTAACTCTTTTTACTTTTTCTTTATAAATCTAATAGTAAAATAATGAAGAGCATAAGTTACATGAATAATGAAAATTAAAAAAAAAACGTACTTAAAAAAGCTTTACTAAAACTTTTTTTAAAATAAACCCTTCTAATAGAAATACATACTTATATATGGAGAAGTATGAAGTAATTCATATTGTTAAACTAGATTATTCTTTCAACAATAGAATGATTAAATTTCATTATATTAAGTAGCGAAGCTTCTCTACAAAAATTTGAGAGTTCTTCTGTCTCTAATTTAAGATAATACTGTAGATAATAATGTTGTCCTATATTGAGGACAGTTTCCTCAAGAGGATTGCCTCCCATAAATGCACTTAAGTAGCTGTTCCTTGTAAACCTTACAGTATCCTTACCAATGAGTGGAGCTAACTTATGCGCCATACCTAACCAAACTTTACTTAACCTATCTATGTTAATCCTTGTGAAAAAATAATAAGATATACTGAAACTTATTACTTACATTCATGATAAATAGAAGGTCACTAAAGTTACTTTAGACGCATACAAATTTTTATAACGTTACATGGCTGATTTTTTTGGGACACTTTGTAAAGCTTCAAAACATAACAGGACACTATTAATAAGTGAGAATAAGGAAAATTTGATATTATAGTTGAAAAGTTGAAGCATTTTATAATATTTAGATTCATATTTAATTCAAGGTGGGCTTTCCTAAGCTTTAATTAACCTAACCCAACTCTAAGAAAGTAAACAAATTACTTGTTTGGAAGTTTATTTGTGTCCTCATACAGTTTTAGGGAAATAGTCAAAATCGTATATTAATTTTTAATAATTAAATTAACCTAAACCTTTTATTTCAGGAGTGGAGATAGGCTTCTGGGTGAACAAACAACGAAAATGGATATCTGGTATTCAAGCGGACACCAAATGCTCGGACATCATCTATGCTCTACTCAATGATCAGGATTGTCAACCAATTAATCTAATTAGTGTATTTTTATATTTTATATTTGAGCTTCTGTACGGTCAAATTAAAGCAAATAAATAATATGTAGATTTTATTTATTCTCTACTTAGAGAAATTAGAAATGGGAACTATTACTCTAATATTATGATTTTCTATCCGTCAATATATCCAATTTTAGCAATTTCTAAGTGTGTAGATTTTTTTTTATGTCCTACTGTACTCAATTTTCTGGATTGTCAACTAATTAATCTTATTGGTGTATTATTATAATTCTATAGTTATGCTTGCCTGTCCTTATGTCCATTAAAGGTGTGTAAATATTATTTATTCCCTACTCATTTTAAGGCAATTACTAAATGTTCATGTATTATGTATCCAATAAGTTAAGAGACACCAGAATTTCCCTCTATGATTATTCGAAATATTACTTCCCTTGATAATTTTCAAATCCAATTGTTGACAATGCTTCTGCAGGGTCGGCTAGCCAACCGTGCCAACATAACTCCCAGCTACTTGGAAAAGTTTGTCCTTGTTGAGAAATGGCGAAAAGTAGAGCGGCCGTTGAACAAAGAGTCATCCGTTCTCAAGATTTACAATGCTTGGGGCGCTGAGGTTACCCAGGTATACTTAGATAGATAGATAACTAGATAGGTGGATGGATAGATAGATAAATAATTAGGTAAATATATAGTTAGATTATAGTTATTTATTGCATCGTATTATACACAGTGGACAATAAAATAAAAAAATGATATAAGATTAAAACCAGTTTTCTTAGACCCTGGGTGCCTAATTGTCTGTATTTTTTTCTTCAGATTTTTCAGTATGGCTGTGAACCGGTCTTAATCCACCGGATAATAATCGGCTTCGAAGCCATACTAGAAAAAGTTTAATAGATACTTACATATATATAAGATAATTATAAAGAGAAAAGAGATAGATTGATAGCACATGATGGCTAGAATTGTTTGATAATCTTATTGATCAAACATAAGTTAAAAAGCTTTAAAATAGAATATCTAAATAGATAGATGGATGAACTGAGCTCTACCTATCTTTTTTTAAGGTTGAGTTTATACTGAAACGTCTTATCAAGAACTCCCATGGCAGCAACAATAACTCTAGCAGTAACAGCAGCAATGCCTCAAAAAATCCGGCAACCGTGTCAACAAAAAATCCGCCAATGACAAATACGATACCCATGTCGGCACAAACTAATGGTAATGGTGATACAAAGACTGCTAATATAATTACAACAGCCAAAACGTTACCAGCCGGGCAACAGCGGATACCTCCGACAGTGTCCTCTAACAACACACGGAGACGTAGGGTGAAGCGGAGCAATAGTAAACTGGTGAAAAAATTGGCCGAGCTTGAACGGATGGAGGCGGATTATTCTGATTCTGACTCGAATATTGCCAGCTTCCAGGATAATATTCAGGCACAGGCACAACACTTTTATTAGAGCCTAACAAATCAAATAGAAAAAATCTTTAAATTAATTGTTAGTTTTGCGCTTTTTACATTGCTTGCATCTGCGTCAACAGCATATTGTGGTTTTTACTTGAAGGGGGAGGAAGTGGGCAAAAATATAGCATAAAACCACGTATAGGCTTAAAAAACAAAAGAAATATCCTAATGCTATTCTGGAACCTATTTTAAGCTTCCCTTAATCATTAATTTAGTAATGAGATGTTAACAGACAAACAAAAAAAATTACTATTTCATATGATCCAATATCTGTATTTGGTTTAATGAAAACAAAGGTTTTTCAAAAATTAATTGAAAATGATATTCTTAAGCTCTTAAGTCACAAGTCTATATAAAATAAAACATAAAAGGAAAACTTAATTTTATATAATTATAGGTCTCCACTTTGCTAGATTTTTTTCAACACATTAAGGCTATAGGGCACAAGTCATTTAATCTTTCATTAAGCCAATTAATGTGAAAAACTGCACATTAAATTTTCTATATAGAACTTTTCTAGCCATTAAAACACCATCTAAACTTACACGGCAGCAAATGAAAGTAATACCAAAGATAATATTTTATAAGAAATTATTAAATTCAGTTTGCTATTGATGTATCATTTTTGAATATTATGCCTTTAAAAAAAAAACATTAGACCCTGCCACTTTTAGTTAAACTTGAATTGTTGATTTTAGAATCCCCCCTCCCTCTCTTTAATTTTGAAAATGACTAAAACCCTGCCATTGACCTAAGTAACTTTTTCTAAAAATTGTTTTTGATACTTTTTTTTAACTATAAAGAACGTTTTGAGAATTTTTTAACAGGATTGCATAAATACTGCAGATGGTCAATTATGATAATGATCTCAACACATAATTGTAATGTCCTGGGTTTAGCTAATCAATAAAGTCTTCATAAGGTCTTTCAAATTTACAAACCGTAGCCACAGACAAGACTTTTTACTTTAATATTTTAAAATAAGGGGGAGGTGTCAGGAAGAGTCTATACCATGGTACCTGAACCCTATTCCCAATGCAATCTAAGTAAAACCTAAGGTAAAATAAATGAAAATCTCCTCCCCCCCAATTTTTAATTATTTTTCAAAATAAGGGGGAATTTTGGAGGAAAACCGCCTATTTTGTAATTCTAATTTTGAAACTCAACTTTCCAAACATAATTTTATTAGTTTTTTTTGTAGCACTGCAACACTCTGGAAAAGGCTAATGATTGAAAAATAATAACAAAGGTCATTCCTTACATTTTCTGCAACATTAATACTTGACAAAGTGTCCATATAAATCTGCTAAAAATAAAATAAACCGTTAGTTATCTTTATCATTTCCTTACGATCCAAACAACTCTCTTTCAGAATTGTATTTTAATGTGTAATTAAACGCAGTAAGGGAGGGTCATTGGGAAAATGAATATTCATTGGCTTAAAATCTTTGGGTACTTTTACTAAGTCTTGATTGGTTGATTCAAACCACCAGTGTGCCAATTTTTCAACCAATAGTTTTGATCTACTTATAAAGGGTTATCCATTTATGACTATTCTTTAAAATCGATGTTAATTTCAGACAAATTTTGTTTTAAACTTTTTGAATATATTGTCCATTTTAAAAATATTTTTAAATGAACACTAAAGATAATTTAAGGACATTATAAGATAAATATATGAGCCTCAAGAAATTATATTTTCTTCCGTCATAAACTATTAAACATATCATAAATAAATTTATGTATTGATAACAATTAAAGATATCGTATAATAAAAAAAAATATTATTTGAACCGCCGCGCCCTAATAAATGTGTAACTTGTACAGAAACTGTTGAAAATTATAATCCACCAGCGACAAACAATATTCCACACCTCCAGACAGCTGCATCTACAGAATCTGAAGGCGAAGGATTTCTATCTCAAGAGTTTAGACAGGTAAGCTTTACCCAGGTCATTTAATCTGTTATTATCTATCTATCTACATTTTAACACCACATGACAACTGCATCTACATAATCTGAAGGCTAAGGATTTCTATCTCAAGAGTTTAGACAGGTAAGCTTTACCCAGGTCATTTAATCTGTTATTATCTATCTATCTACATTTTAACACCACATGACAACTGCATCTACAGAATCTGAAGGCAAAGGATTTCTATCTCAAGAGTTTAGACAGGTAAGCTTTCCCCAGGTCATTTAATATGTTATTATCTATCTATCTACATTTTAACACCACATGACAACTGCAACTACATAATCTGAAGGCTAAGGATTTCTATCTTAAGAGTTTAGACAGGTAAGCTTTCCCCAGGTCATATAATATGTTTATCTATCTATCTATCTATCTATCTATCAATCTATCTATCTATCTATCTATCTATCTATCTATCTATCTATCTATCTATCTATATATCTATCTTTCTATCTTTCTATCTATCTATCTATTTGTACATGTTGAAAGTGAAAATAGCATGTCTTGTAAGGGAAAGTGTCAGGGCTTTGTTTCTTGTTTTATTAATAAGTTGTCATTATAACCAGGGATGCAAGGAGATTAACAAAATTTAGAAATTTAAAAAATTGCTCTTTCTATTACGAAGGATACTATCATATGTGCCTATTATTAATACTATAGATAAAATTTCTTGACGTTTTCTTTTTAGTATGTTTCTTTCAAAAAATTCAATCTGGTTTTAATTTTTCTCGTTTTTTGTATTGAAGTGCTTAGTCGAGCAAAAATAAATTGTTACCACACCATAAACATACGGGGATTTTGGGGTTTTCTCAGTGCTCGATAGGCACTTTGAGGTGAAGCACCTTTTTCTTTAATGATTCTCTCTCTCCCTCTTTAAAAAATCTTTCTATTTATAATTTTCCATACTTTTCTTTATCCCTATAAAACCCGCACCCCTATATCTTTCTATCTATCTATACCATGTCCTTTGTTTTTAGTAATATTAATCTATTGCGATTACTGTTGAAAAATGACCAAATTATAGAAAACATTTAGCTAAGTGTGCAGCTTATATGCCCAGGAGTTAGGGATCTTTTTTCTGTAATGTTAAACAAGCTTTTGTTTTTCTAGGTATTTGTTTTCATTATGTTGGATAGGGAGGGGAATACTTTTTTTTTCTAGATGCCATTTATTTAGGAGGTATTAACCTAACCTCCCCAAATACAGATAAAAAATGCCCAAGATATCTGATAAGATTCCCAGTTAAGGATAAACTTATCGGTCCAGCGGTTAGCGAGAAATACACACAAAAAATGTAGTATTATTGCTGAACTTCTGTCTATTTCTTTTTATATGGGTAGGTGTGTTATTAACAACATAAAAAGATAGATGCAAAAATAAAACTTACAGGGGAGCTAAAATCTTTCCAGAGCTGTCTAAAATAACCTAATTTAATCTAGAAAAAGCTTTTATTTCAACAGGATGGGGGTAATGATTGTTATTCACCTTAAATTTTGAGACTGTTTCCGAAAAATTACAATTATTCGTTTTACAGAAAATTATTCTCTCTCCCAAGCTTATGATTGTAAATAACCTTAAGCCTTTTCTCAGGGATACAGGGACTTGACAAGAGAAAATAAATCAATATCCAGATATTTTCAAATGTCTAGAATAATATCAAGGCATAATTTTAAAAATCAAATCTAAACTTTATTATAAATTTTGTAATGGATTGTTTGTGAATAGTCCCTTTCGTGACATCAAACCTTAAGGGCGATTTGTCGTATTTTTAAAATGGCTTTTTATAGGTTATTTTAGGTTAGGTTAGGTTATATTGGGTTAGGTGATTGCCCCACAGGGTTAGGTAATTGGCCTTGCAGGGGCTAGAAATAGGAGAAAACCTACTGTGAAAAATACGAAGAATTGTAAATTTATGATTATTAAAATCATCCTTACTATATCAAACTTTTATGTTGATTTTTCTTAGAATTAGGTTTTATATTCAAAGTGGTAAAGGGGCAATGCCTTAGACGGTTCGTTTTTATGTTGAAATCTATGTTGCTTATTTTGATTTAAGGGGTTGAAGAAACTATATGTTTAAAGACTTAAGTTAATTTATTTGTTTTTATGGGGGAGGGTTGGTTTATTTTCCGTAGTTGTATCCCCGCACTCCTTCCTTTACAAAATTATAATATACAATACATGGATAATAACACATACTTCAATATTTGGGTGCTCCCGTTAAAGACAATGGATGATGAATTTTCAAACATCCCCGATGATGATAAACAAGATTACTCTCTCTGTATATTAGGTTATTGATTGAAAAGCTTTGATACTACTAGTTTTGAACCTACCAATCAAAATTCTACAAAACTAGAAAAGTTTTTAAGCCAACGAATAAGATAAAGGGGATATAAAACTTTGGGTACCAGTGTCAATTAAGTTTATACCTGAATTAGAATTAACGTAAACTGCCTTCCCAACACCTCCCCGTGGCAAATTCCTGTGCACGTCAATAACTCAGCTTGATTGTATAAACTCCTAAATGTGAACTCTAAATAATAGGAGTAACAAAAAAGATTTGATTTTAATAATCAGGGCCAAATTTTAAATTTATTTTAAGCACTCACGTTTCCACATCCTATATTTTCTGATGTAATTGTGTGTATGTTAATAAAATCTCGGAAACCGTCGGTCTTATCGGTTTAATAATTTATAGGTAGGCTTAATATAGGACAGGTTTTAAGATTTTTTTGTTGTTGAGAGACCAGGAAGAAAAAAAATTATTTTCCCTTTCTCATTAAAAAATGGAGGTAAAATAATCAAAAAATAAAATCACTAAATGTAAAAATATTTTAGCTATTTACAAAGATATTTCAAGTTAATTTGTAAACACATAATATTGGGCATAAGTTTAGACTACAGCATTATACAATTTATCCCACTTTACCCACAAGATGTAAAAGAGCAGAATTGGGATACAGTTGTGCTTGTTTCTGGGCCGAAGCATTCCCATAACAACAGAGGGGGGGGGGGGGGGGGTTAAAGAGGTGTTACGCCCCAAACATGAACTACCTCTTCTCTTAATATTTTTTTTCTTCATTTAAAATCTTTATTTGGGATTACTTTATCAATCTACCATTTGATATAAGTGGGCATAACTGAAATTTCAAAAAAAAAGTGTTTTGTTCGTATAATAACAACACAAGAATTGGACAGTGTCCCCTGTTTTATTCATTTTTCTTCTTGGTTTATCTTCAAAATTGACCTTCAAAAAAAGGATTATAGTGAAATAAAATTTGGGTCTGGGAAAACCCTTTGGATCAAATCAAATATGTTCTCAATTATGTGTATCTATCTATCTATTTGTATACACTTAATTATCTATCTATCTAAAAGATTTATTACCTTAGATGGTTAATCAGGAACAATAATCTGTCTAACTAAAAAAAGAAGATTTTTGCTATATTCCTATATTACAGGCGACGAAATTAAATTCTCCTAGCAAAATATTTGGGTATAGTCCCTTTCATTGCAAGGGATGTTTCTTCGTATTTTCACAGTAACTTTTCTCCTATTTCTAACTCCTGCTTGGCAATCACCTAACCCAATTTAACCTAAATTAATCTAAAATAACCTATCAAAAGCCATTTTGAAAATACGACGAATCGCCCCTTAAGGGGCGTTACCACGAAAGGGACTATACCCGAATAATTCATAAATGACTTTATTTTGTATATGAATGAAATAAAAACTGCCTTTTCATACAAAAAAGTACACTTTATAACCAATAGTATGGTCAAATTATCTATCTATTTAACTGTCTATTTATCTATATATTTATTTATCTATATATTTATCTATCTATTTAACTATCTATTTATCTATCTATTTATCTATCTATTTACCTACTTACTAAACTATCTATTTATCTAAATATCTTTCAATTTATCTATCTATTTATCTATTTATTCATCTATTTATCTACCTATTTAGCTATATCTATCTATTTCCTAATTACTATGCTCTATAAATTTTATGATATGTGGGCAGTCCGTAGTTCGTTGTCTAGAATTTTATATCAAATATTTATACAAAACAGCCAAAATCATCTAAAGTCTGTTTGTATTTCATCTTGGCACTTTTTTTGATAGGTTATAATGTCTCTGCATAAAAACACATATTTTGGTTTCAATTCAAAAAGGCTTATTTTTCCAATCAAAGCAAAAGTATAGAGAGGGATGAGGTTAAATAACTGTATGTCCCCACCTCGTGGACCCTAAGCTGTCTTTCAATATCAGCCAATAGCATCGAAAATATTAACACAGCTAAGTTGCTACAAAAGAGAAGGAAGCAATTTGCAAGTAGACGTAAAAAGTCCCCACCACTAAATCTAGGTTGTTGTTGCCTAGGTTATATATCTATACTTATACATTTATTGATTTCCAGAAAAACAATAAAGTTTTTATTTTTAGTTTTGTGAAAACATAAATTTTATAAAACCTACAATACATACACTTTATTTTACACCCTAGTCTTACAAAGTACACCAAAAACTATTCATTCTTTATTATTTAAGAGATAAAAAGGTACAAAATATTTGAATTTTTATTATTATCTTAATAGATGTATATTCCAGACCCAAAATAGTAAGGTTGTTTAGCAGCAAACTTTACTTTCTCTATCATGCTGTTAAAAGCTTTCGTATGTAGTTTCCATGAAACTTGAAACATTACCTAACATCTGATTTTTAAAGACCCAACACAAAATCGGGACAGGGTCCTTGTCATTTTGGGAAAGCTAGAAATAGCTTTTGCCGACGCTATTCTTTAAAAATAGAAATAGAAGAGTAGAAGAATATTCTGAACCCTTTTTTCGTCAAATCTAAGAGAGAACATTCCTAGCAGACAAAAGTATTGTTTACTTTCGACTCAAGCTGATGTAGATTCTTAAAAAATGATAGACTCGCTATTCGATAGTGAGGCAAAATTATTTTTGTGAAAAATCATCCAAAAGCACATTAAAAATCTACAAAAATTAAACAAAATCATATGTTAATAACCCTCTTAAGATTTTATTTTATTTTTGTAAATTTTTTTATTCGATTTTGGAGGATTTTTCACAAAAATAATTTTGCCTCACCAGCGAGTTGCCAGCCTAACTTTTTTTTTAAGAATCCAACTTTGTTTCAAGCTTTCAAATTGTAAACGAAATTTTTGGGCAATTAATTCTGATTCCGCAAAGCTTTCTACTAAGAAAATATACTGTTAACAGCTGACTTTTATGTATGTATGAAATGAAAAAAAACATGCCTTCGTAGGAAAATGTGTACATAATTTCAACCAATGAGATCCAATGTAAATTCCGATGCGATTCTCCTATTGGCTCAATCAGACATTCCCTCTCTTTCTTAGTACCTTTATTTCTTTAAATTTAACATTGTCTGTATCTCTATCTATAATATATGTTTTTGTCGTCTTTATTTTTATCCTTTTCTATCACATGTTTTATTAATCATATATTATATATTTTCATATATTTATCTATAACTTCTTATCTATTAATCTTTTTATTTTATCCTCTATTAATCTTTCTATCTATATCTTTTCCTAATCATATTCATTCATCAAAATTGACTACTGTGTCTATTACCAATGCAATGAGTATGCATTCAAAACGAAAAAAAAATAGTTTTAGCAAAAGTTATATATTATTTATTTTTGTATCATATCTGTATATTTATTTATTTATCCAATTTATTCATCTATTACGTATAAATCTATTCTGGTTTAATCTATTTTAATCATCTGCCAATCTTTTTCATATTTCATCTTTGGCTATTTAAAGTAAACCTAAAAAATTGTTGTTTTGTATGTATTACAAAAAGGCTTATTGATATGCCCAATAGGAAACAATTAATCTGGAAACAAATTCAAAATAAAATACAAAAAAATATATCCTTCAAAGTTTAGGAATTAGCGAAATGTCACTTTTTTTCAACTTCCAAAAAGTCCAAAAATTATTCAAGTTGATAAAATATCGCAGAAAATTATTTTCCTTTATCTAATTATTTATCATTATTAAGATAATATTTAATATTTATCTGTAAAACTATCTATTTGAACCCCTATCTTTCTCTCTCCCATACGTTAGGGACTGCGCCCCTAAATGACTGTAGGAGCACTTGAAAGAAGCGGGAGGGTGGGTTAATGGACCCTTTATTTTAAATTTAGTTTTTAGAAAGGATATTTTTTGGTTGGCTTTACTGTAGCCTAACTGTAAAAAAGTACTATATCCTTTCAGCGGGTAACGAGATCCTTCAATACAGACATTCAGGCAGACATCTGATTACTTTTATATTAAAGTTATTCTAACTGATTTTTTTTGTTTAGATCTTTTTCTTGTTTGAATGGAAGAGAATATGTACTGCTCAATTATTTGGAACAGATACCAGCTAACTATCAGGTTTGTTCATTTATAACTAGTGGATTCGCCCCTAGAGGCATCTAGCAAAGCTTTTAAGTATATTGTATTATTATCTTTCCATTTGTTTTATAAATCTAGTTTTACATATTTCAAAGCATATGAGAAAGAATTAATTTTTAAAAATTCATTACAGTTTTTTATTCAAAGATTTTCAACTTAAATCTCTCTTTTATTAGCTCTTAAACTACTAAAATCATGTCATAACTAGGATGAAAACATCCATTGGCTACAAACAATTAAATCTAAATATAAGGGATCTAAAGGAATAAGACAACATTACCCCTTCTTTATAATACAATCAGTGGTTGAAACGTTTGAAAACTCAACCTAATAAACCAATCAAAATTCATTAAAAGTCCCCAAAGTTGTTAAGCCAACGATAAGAAAGCGTTATTATAAGACTTTGGGGACTGGTGTAAAAAACAGCCAATTGTCCCTTCCCTCTATGGATACTAGTCACCGAAAGTATGTATTTATTTAGATAAATATGGCCATACTGGCCGACATACATACATACATACAAACTACATATAAGCATACAGCATAAATAGCAGAGTAGATGCGCTCCTACTACACAAGGAAGAATAATGGCTAGTTTACAGCATGTACTAAATATGTTTCATGATTTTGATTAAAATCGCCATTTACGGTGTGAGCCGTGTTATAAATCTTGGACATGGGACAGGTATGCTAAAAATGGACATAAAAGAATAAATAAATTCTACTATTTGAAAAGTTGTAATGATACCGACGTAAATATTAGCCAAAAAAGGTCTCGCCATTTTCAGTAGATGCTATGTATGTGAAATTATGCTTTGTTTTGAAAGAGAAATGAAGGCACTTGGATGTATTATATTTTGTCTCTATGCTATATCACTCCGTAGGTCGTTAGAGAGGCATGAAAATAAATATATGAAAAATGATTGTTAATGTTCAAGGTTTACGAGATTTTAATGAACATAAAACTACTTTAGTAAATATAAAACTTGTCCCCAAATTGTTTGTATATGGGCCTAGTTAAGTAATAAGAAACTATAAGCTCATACTTCCACATAAAAAAAGTTCTTGCAATATCTCAAAAATACATTTCCACCTATTCCAGTTTGATCTTGGAAACGACTGTCTAAAACCCATAATAATTTTAAGAAAAGTATTGGCGATGGCCAGATTTTAGGCCTTTTAGCTTTTTAAAGTTTTTTTAGGTCAAAATATTTTTTTAACAAAAGTATTCGGTTGGGGGTCGTAAAACAAGATATTGGGAATAACTACTTTCCTTATCCCCCTCCCCTCCCCTTGAGATTTTATACCCCACTGGTGAATTGATGTGCACGCCACTGCCCCTGACCTAAACATCTACTTATAACCAAAAAGTATCTAAATTTACAAATCATCTATTCGTAAATTTTTCAAGAGCAACCAACAATTATACCTTTAATTTTTTAATACTAGACATTGTAGATGAGGTTGGGGGTTATAGCTGCTCACTTTCAATTTAAGGGTGTTGCTTGATATTTTGATTATAATAGGCATTAAGAGTAGATCATTGAATACTAAAATGTTTACCATTTTCTTGATTATTAATACCTCTTAAACGGAATTATTTTAAGCTTGATCCATATTTTATGATTTTTGGCAGCGGAAACTTCTCCACAATTAAGCCTGTACGTTTCTCGTTATGTTGAACGAATATAAATAGTATTGACTGTTATAGTGTAGCTTCCCTAAAAAATTTGACGCTTATTCTTTCTAACTAAAGAGCTTAGAGTGGAAGCTTTTTATAGTGACCATAAAAATGACGTAATACTCGCCTACCATAAGTCAATTGATATGTATACTGGCCTACCATTGTATTGTATGGCGTCATTTTTGTAGGCATTATAAAGAGCTTTCTTAGAGTGGTTCTCTGATATGATAATTTTGATTTTAAATTTATCAGGAATCTAAATGGATATAACAATTGAAATTAAATTATACACCAATTATGATATACAAAAGGGATCTTTATTATGATCAAAATTATCGGCGGAAAAGTTAGGAAAAGGCTGGTTTATTCAACCATATCAAGATTTAAATAAAGTATTAAGTCGACAAATACGAATGAGATAATGTGTTTGTAAAACTTTGGAGACCTGAATAATTTCTAGCCCAATGCCCTCTCCCTTCCTGATATTTACCCCTATTTGATGATTAAAATTTTTACATTTATGGGCATTTAAATAATTATTTGCCCTCAAATGATTTTTAATTAGGCAATGTTGCTAATTTTGATCTAATTCAGAAAATTAATTTTATGAGAAAACATGTAGTGGATGGCAAAATCCATAAAAGCGGAGCTAAATAGTCATGCTTAGTTTAAAATTGATAGGACAATTCTAACATGCCTAAATTAAACTTGATAGAATCGTCTTATCGTTTCTTGAACCTTTGATACTCTTGAGTTATTGAACTTATTATTTAAATGATAGAATTGGACAAAGAACTTAAGGGGAAAGACATTGAACGATAATTTGATGTACATCCAAAATTAAGATAAATAAAAATACCCCTTCTGTGAATCAAAATTATTAATGGAAAAATTTGGACTATGAGGCTTTATCACAAATCAAGCTATAAAAAATACCCAACAATGTCCTCTATCTACCCAGAAAAAAGGCTAGGCCCTAGTTATAACATTGCTGCGCTATAAACATAAATGTAAATTGTATGGTTATGTTGTCTTTTATGTTATTTTATGGGTAAATTAAAATTTATGATGTAAAATTTGCAGTCTAGCTACTCTTGATTTCTATATGTCCGTAGGTCACCTATCAAATAGTTTATTTAATACTGTTGCTGTCATGTAACTTCCTTGCTTGTTGAAGGGTTTCAATATGTAGAAATTTAACATTATATTGAGTGTTTTTAACAAAAATCACATATATAAGGGGTTATTCGACTATGCTGGTACACAAAGTTTTATATACATGTTCTCTTATTCGTTTGCTTAAAAAACTTTGAGTACTCTTATTAAATCGTAATAAGTTGGTTCAAACCTTTATAAATAAACAAATCTAATCTACAAAAGGGGTATTTATGTCTATCATCAAAGCAGATGAAAATTAATTGCCTATTATATTGTAGCTTAAGATCCCTGTATTTAATTACATCTCTACTTATGAACATGATTATCCTTGTTTTATTTTCCGTTATTACGCTGAAGCTAAAATAAATACTCTTGTTATTTTCGTTGCTCATTATCTACTTATCTAATCTGCGTTTCTTTTTGGGGATTTATGTGTGTGTGTGTGTGTGTGTAAGGGTGTGTGTTGGTTGGTTTGTCTGTAAGGAATCGTGTTTGTACTTTTGTTTATGACATCTTATACACTTATTTATGAGTGTGGGTTTCCCTGGTTTTAAATATTTTTACAAATAAAGGTGGCTTTTTGTCTGTCAACCTGGACAATGTCAAACATCGAATTCCTTTAGACCTAGAGATCTTAAGGTACAAGACAAGGGACTATACGTTTCCACACAATTCAGATAAACAAATTTATCATGAGTAAAGCAAACTAATAGCAGAATGGTTTAAATAACTTTTTGGTCCAGTAAAATTTACAATAATGTCCAATGTCCCTAAATAATTGACTCATTATTATACTGGGTAAAGGGATTTTAAGGATCATACCTATAAACATTTAGCTTCTTTATTATACAAATATGAACCATAAAATGTAATTACTGTTTTAAATTTGTTGCAATATACCCCTCCCCCCTGAACGTGATGTGCCCAGACTTATTTATAAGTTTATTACCACCAATTAACCCAACTTAGGCACTGGTAAGATAGGGATAGATTAACAGGGGATTTAAAATTTTCCCTTATACTTTGGAATTTAATTTGTTCAACTATCAACCCTTCACTTCAATGCTTTTCTCCTTTTTTTTGATGGGGGGGGGGGGTATTATCTAGGTGTGATTTTTCTTAGAATGTACTCATTACCAAAATTTTTATTAACTTTCCCTGGATATAAACGAAGCTTCACTGTAAGGGAGAAATATATTGTTTCAGTGGTTTGCAAGATCCTTTGTTACAGTTATGCAGACAGATCATGTCTTTTTAAAATGTTCCTTATTTTAAATTTTACTTAAAATTAAATCTTATTATATCCATTGATTAATTTTTAGAAAATCTTAAAACATTTAATTTAAAATGTTAGACCATGATTTACCGATGTAGATTAAGGGGTCAAAAATGTATAACACATTATGTGTTTTTAAGAAACCGTATAAAAAAGTTCACATTAGTAGCAAAAAATATTAATAATTCTTTATGGGGATTTTTTAAAAGCAATAAGTTAAGAATAAGTTTTAAATGTTTTTACCTGGTCTTACCGTCTCATCGCAGTTAAAGATAGTCTTTTGGTGAAATGATAAAACCCCAAAATTATGTCATTTTAAAGCAGCTTATAGTGTCTATATTAAAAATGTAGAAATATTTCAACGTTTGGGCGAACTATTCCGTTTGACGTCATATTCCCTTCTATTATGACGTCAATCGGGATGGTACCAGTTATCCACTTTTTTGGACACTTAAACTAATACCACGTTTTGATGTGCACATAGTGAAAACTACATAGAAGCATAAATTATAAAGTGGTCGCATAATATGGAAAAAATATTTTTAGCCAAATAACAAGGATTCGGCATACTGATCGAGCTTGTGCAGTTGACGTTAAATTAACCATTCCCAAATTGCTATCAAATTCATATTTAGTATGCTTTTTATGTAATTATACATATTTTAAAGCAAGGGAAAATTGATTTATCATTCATTGACTTTTCCCTACATAACTCTATGTTGTTGGGATACAGGTATATAACAATGGACGATAAATCAACCTTTTACCCAAACCTTAAAAAGTACAAATATAAACCTACTTCGAATAATGGTTCAAGGAGGGAGTGGACATTGCTTTAAGATTTATTTAGTGTTTATTCTTATCTTTAATTTCTAATGAGCATCATATTATTTAAGATTATATTATGGTTATAAAAGATATCTACTTTTTAAAAGCGAAGCTTTCTATAATTAGGGTCGGTCCGTCCGTACGTCCGTCCGTCCGAGATAGATAGCTTGTATTTGTTAATTTAGGCATGTTAGAATTGTCCTATCGATTTCAAACTTTGTATGATGATTCCGGTAGTAGTTGGGTACGATTTAGAAAGCGTAGCAACTCTATAATCATTACCAGAATGTCCGTACGTCCATTTTAAACATGTTGATTTTTCTACTTTTTTAACAACAAATTTTCAAGTGTTTTAATTATCCGTTTGATCTGATTTTTGGTATATTGATTCCTGGGACAACAAAGAACAATATTATAAGCGAAGCAACTCTATAATCAAGTACAAAAATGTAAGTATGTCCATAAACATTATCCTGTTTTTAAGCAGTTTTTCAACAAATTTACCTACAATTTTGATTCGACATTTATACATTTTATGTTCCGATTTTTCAGTTCAGATACTATACAAGTGTTAATGTCCGTTTGTCCTACCGTTTCAGTGCTTCGCTTTCATGGATGTTGTCATCCTTGTTTTTCTAAGCATATATCTATCTATGTATCCTTTTAGATCTTAATCATTCTAGTTTATAACACCAAAAATGTGTAGTTTGGAAAATTAGGGGTTGTATTTAAAATATTATCTATCTATCTTTTCTATCCACTTTCATTTTGTAACTATCTATCTCTTTTTAAATATTCATAATTGAAGTATTATATGAGAAAGCGGGTTAACCCAAAGGGATAAGGTTATTTAGTTTTGCTTTTCTCTCTCAAATGTTTTTAGGATATAAAAGTAATAATTGTTCATTTAATTATGTAATTATTCTTGGTATTTTTAGTAGTGCAACTACTATACAAAGTATAAGTCCCACCGTTTATTTATACGCTATTCGTTAAGGGAGAATATACTTTCTTTAAAAATATTTTGTATTTTTTTGTCTATCTTTTTCATGAATATCACTATGACTTTTCATTATTTCTCTTTAATGAAATTCAATGTAATTTAGAATGTCATTTGCGATGCTTTTATATGATGCAATAAAGTCTCTTTTATCAGTGATTTTAATTTTTGGCGAAATCTTAATTGACAGAGAAAACCTTACTACATTATAATAGGGATTTGAAGAGACGAGACGATGGACAATACATTAATGTACATCCCAAATGATGATAATCCACACGAATAAGAGAATGTGTTCATAATGATGCTTAATATATGCCCAATGGATTATTACCCTAGATGGCAAATGAGACGCAATAATAAAACAATGTCTAGCAGACAAGAGCAATAGAATTTTGGACGATTTAATTTATCTAACTATAGTTTTATGGTACATTCAAGGGATTGGTTATCTAGGCTCTGTATATTTAATATGTGCAAATTTCAATTTTTTAGATGATCACTTGAATAATTTTTCGTTCTTGTCCTAATAATATTTATAAAATTATCTAATACCTAAATATTATTTTCCCTATAGGCAGCACAAATTGACCAAAAATCTTCCCTAATTTGGCCCTTTTTACAGCCGCAAATGTTAATAAATTTAGTAAGATTTTTACAGGTTTATAATGATATAATAAAAATGTCTATTTTTCTTGTGTATAAAGTTAATAAAGTTGGTCAACAAACTGGCTAAAAATCTTGAATACTTTGATACTAATGTGTGTGTGTGTGTGTGTGACCACTTAGATCTCAGAAACATCTGGGCTGATTGTTTTAAATTTTATAATTTGGGGAAATAGACCAACCAACCATCTAAAAATAAAATGCCCACTAAAAAATCTCCCCCCCCCCCCTTCAATTTTTATCTTTTTATTTGATTATATTATATACTTTAAGTGTTAAAAATATGAAGTCAACCTTAATGTTTTCACATAGTCTTAATGAACGTCATCATGAAAAATGAATTTGCTTTTTAAAAGCTTTTTAGTTGAAATGTAAGAACATATTTATAGTTAAATTATCAAGGAAAAAATCTTCTAGATATTGCTTGTAAACCACCCAAGATTATGAAAAAAACATGTAAGCAGCATAGCTTCTCTTTAACAAGGGTATGCATGTACGTCTGACAAACCGCCCGCCTGTACTTGCTTTGAATGTTATAATTCTGTTCTGATTTTCTTTTTGTTTATACTACGATTTAATTCTCATCAATACATATGTAAAATTATCCCTTTGGTAACTGGTAAATGTTTGGGGGAAAGTTTTTTATTATTTAAACTGGTATTGTCCTCTTCCTTCCTTATATTACGTAACACTAAAGAAAAACAAAATCATAAAAACAATAAAAAGAAAAAAATATATTAATTTTCAATGTCTTTATGGCATTTTGTATTAGAGTAAATTGTATATAGCGTATATACTGAAAGAGAAACATCATAGAAGCTACTGTCGTTCGAGTGAAGCAAGTTTTACTGTTAAAAGAGTAGAAGCTATATAAAAAATGAATTAAAAATGAAAAATATGTGATAAATATCCAATAGACTGAGAATGTACACAAATCAAAAGTGCAAGGACAAAAAATACTAAAACACTTGTTCTAAATTATTTAATATTTTGTTTGAAGAATTTATTTATTTAGATATTTTAGTACATAAACCTTTATTTTTATAAAACTTGAAAAAATGTACAGTACAAAATCGAACCCTGTATTATCTCAATCTAAAATATGATAGGTTTTTTTTATGGGTAGACTTCTTTTGATGAAGGAAATTTCACGGGGTTTGATTGATTGATTGGGATTATCATATTTAGAAGGAAAATAGATAGACAGATATTTCACAGTAAACAGTTGGGGAGTTGAATCCATTTTTATAGAAGCAGAAATATAATCTATGATTACGGTTTTGACCCTCTAAAAAACGTAATGTACCATTCCACTTTCCCCTATCTTGGTGATGATATCATCAACGCCGATATGATTTTTATAATCTACCATTCCAATTTTGCCTCTCTTGGTGATGATATCATCAATGCTGATACGATTTTTGAAATGTACCATTCCACTTTCACGAGAGGCGAAACTGGAATGGTGGTTTACACTTTTGACACATTGACATAATTGAAATCATACATACTATTTTTAGATTATGTTTATCGTACACTGGTCGCCGGAAGGGAAAAGCAGTTTTTTGAAACAGGCTCTCTGAGATTATTACAGATTCTGATATATACATATATAGACTAATGAAAAATGCAAAAAACTAAATCAAAAGCGTTCCTTCTTGGGAGAAAATCCGGGAAAAAGATTTTAGCTATTTTTAACCTAAAATTCACATTGTCAAGCCTGCATAGAAATATACAGACATTTTAAACATGTCATTGCTCAGCACCTAGAAGTGGTAGAAAAATGCTACGCATACCATTGGAAAGCTTATAACCTCTAGTTTCCATATTGGTATATAACGTTTTTGTACCATTATTATTTTTTGAGCTATCCTCTGAAGTATACACAAGTTTGATAAATAAAGTTTTTTCATGAATTTTAAGTTTGATACTTGTTACACAAACCTTTTTAAAATTGTATTGCTTAGCACCTAGGAGTTATATAATTATTTTATATAGGTATATTTATATATTTTGGGTGCATTCAATTTAAGCATAATTAAAAATAGTCTTTGAAATGTGTTTAGTTTGTAGTAAGAACCAAGGATGGAGGGGGGGGGGGGCGGAGTTTATACACTTATAGGCAATGAAATTCAGTATAAAATTTTGCTCTGGATGTTTTTGGGCTTGTTGTTATAGATATTAACATGATTCTTTTTGTAAGATCTCTTATATGATTAAATCTACTAGAATAAATATTGAAAATTGAATTTTGGCACTATCCTTCTAGGGGCTAGTGGGGTAAAACAGCTCCAAAACACTAACATCTAAGGTCTGAACTTATTTTTAGAGATATCAAACTAATTTTTTGTAAACTTTGTTTTGCATAATTAAGCTAAGTAGTTACTAAAGATTTCATTTTGCCACTTTCCTTCTTGGTACTAGTGGGTTTTAACACCCCCCAAAACACAAATATTATAAGTTATGAGCCTATCAAGATGATTTTTTTAATTTAAAATTTATTCTTATAATTGAGAAACATAGCAACTAAAGATTTTGCCCTGGCTGTATGGACTTGTTGTTATAGTTATCAAATGATTCTTTTTTTTAAATTTTCTTATATGATTGGATCTACCTGTAAAACTTTAAAATTTTATTTTTGGCACTATCCTTCTAGGGGCTTGTGTGGTAAAAAGCCAATAAAACACTAAAATTATAAGCTATGAGATTATTTTAAAAGATATCAAGCTAATATTTCTAATGTAAACATTTTTCACATAATTGAACTAAGTAGCTATTACAGATTTCAATTTGACACTTTTCTTTTAGAGTCTAGTGGGGTAATTCATCCCCCAAATACAAATATTATGAGTTCTGAGCTTATTTTCAAAGATATCATGTTGAACTTTAATGAATGATTATTTAGTTCAGTTATTTAACAAAATCAGCCCAATATTTTTTTTAAAAGCCCAGAACTTAAAGTTTTAGTAGTTTTGGGGGCAGTTTTTCCACACTAGCCCCTAGAAAGATTAGTGGCTATGTATCTCAATTATTTGAATTAATTTTAAATTAAAAAAAATCATCTTGATATCTTTAAAAATAGGCTCATAACTTATAATTTTAGTGTTTTGGGGGCTGATATAAACTGCTAGCCCCAAGAAGAAAAGTGCCAAAATGAAATCTTTAGTGGCTACTTAGCTCAAATATGCAACAAAAAAAAATTACGTTAAAAAAATTAGCTTAATATTTCTAAAAATAAGTTCAGACCTTAGATGTTAGTGTTTTGGAGCTGTTTTACCCCACTAGTCCCTAGAAGGATTGTGCCAAAATTCAATTTCAAATATTTTTACTGGTAGATTTAATCATATAAGAGATCTTACAAAGAGAATCAGGTAAATAACTATAACAACAAACCCAAAAACATCCAGAGCAAAATTTTATACTTAATCTCATTGCCTATAAGTGTATAAACTCCCCCCCCCCCCCCTCCTCTTACTACAATGTCAAACCACACACTTTTCAGACTATTTTTAATTAAGCTAAAATTGAATGCACCCAAAATATACAAATATACCTATATAAAATAATTATATAACTCCTAGGTGCTAAGCAATATAATTTTTAAAAGGCTTGTGTAACAAGTGTCTAACTTAAAATTTTAGAAAAAACTGCATTTATTAAACTTGTGTATACTTCAGAGGATAGCTCAAAAAATAATAATGGTACAAAAACGTTATATACCAATATGGAAACTAGAGGTTATAAGCTTTCCAATGGTATGCGTAGCATTTTTCTACCACTTCTAGGTGCTGAGCAATGACATGTTTAAAATGTCTGTATATTTCTATGCAGGCTTGACAATGTGAATTTTAGGTTAAAAATAGCTAAAATCTTTTTCCCGGATTTTCTCCCAAGAAGGAACGCTTTTGATTTCGTTTTTTGCATTTTTCATTAGTCTATATATGTATATATCAGAATCTGTAATAAGCTCAGAGAGCCTGTTTCAAAAAACTGCTTTTTCCTTCCGGCGACTAGTGCGTAGGAATGTATAAAATACTATTTATAATTAAAAAAAATTTTATGTAAAATAAAAATAATGACTATTTAGAATATACCATTACTATTATGTCGATTTAAATAAGGAAATCAATATTTATGCATACGCTGATATGTAAACAATAGAGGCTAAACTGGAATGGTACATTTCAAAAATCGTATCGGCGTTGATGATATCATCACCAAGAGAGGGGAAAGAGGAATGGTAGATTACGTTTTTTAGAGGTTCAAAACCTTAATCAAAGAATATATTTCTGCTTCTATAAAAATTAATTCAACTCCCCAACTGGTAAAAGGAACGAATGTAAGTTTGTCTTCCTATTATATAAAACATTAAGGTTTTTTTCGTCTGTTGCGAAAGATTTTGAAAATGGATGGTCCGATTGAGTTATGCTTTTTGGGGAACTTTATGAATGGTTTAGAGAGGTTTTAGGCTATTTTCATATGTCCCCTAGAAGCTTGGAGGGAAGAAACTCGAAAATAATTTTTATAAATTCAACAAATTAAACATAAATTATATTTTTACAATATTTTCTTTATTATCATAATACTTTTTACAATATGTCTGTCAGTGTATCTATGATAAAAAAATAGATGGTTAGCTAGCTAAATAGGTAGATAGATAGATAGCCCATTGAAAGGTGTGAACAGGCCTTCCTTTTATAAATCTCCAAGGTTAATCACCTTGCTAACTTATTAAACAAATATTTATTTCCTTTCAGAAAAAAAACCTTTTATTCATTTTTTTAACAATAGCAATTTAACTTTTTTTCTGGTGGTGGGTTGGTGAGATTCCTTTGAAATAGTCTAAAACCTGCAAGTACAAATACGTACCTTCCTTGAAGCGGTAGGAGTTTTATTCTATATTGAATTTAAAAAAAACATTTTTTTACAAACAAATCAGCCAGTAAGAAATGTTTAAATATTCGTTATCTTTATAATTGTTTTAGGGGGAGAGAAATCTGTTCTATCAAAAATAACTCGAAAGTTGCTTGGAATCCACAATATATAACAACACACTCCTTTATTTATAGTTAAGATATTCTTTTTATAAACATTTATATCAAAAATTATATCAAAATAAACCTAATTATGAAGTAGGTGCGCTTCTTTTAAGTAAAATATAAGTACACCAAAGGCATAATTCATTAAAACACATAAACACACTTTTGCCTTGTACTAAAGCACATATAAACTCAAATAATGCACATAAAAAATGTTCATTTCATGTAGCAAAATTTAAAAAAATTATTATTAGCACATACAATGCTTTAATGAAACTAAATTTCAGAGTAGCTGTATGTGTGTTTAGTAAGATCCTTCAAACGTTTTAGCAAAATTATCCTCAGTTAAAAGTTTTACTTATACCTTACTTATTTACAAACCTTATAATAATCAACTAAAAATAGATTTTCAGTATCTATATTTATAACATTGTATGAACATTATGTAAGTGCTTAGTTATAGTCCATTTGTATGTAAGCATGTCCATTTCTTAGTCTTAGCTAAAGGTATTTTCACAAAACAGTTTATAATAGTGATAGCAAAGAACTATTTTAATCTATGATGAATGTAAAAACAAGTACAAAAACACTACCGAATATATGGTTTGAAACCAAACTAAACATAGAGGACATATGAAAACTTAAAATGAAGAAAAGTTTTGCTTTTAGAAAATATAGTTAAAATAAAATTGGTGGTTTTAAAATAAATTTAAGCACTTATATTCTTTGTAATTTTCCTTACAAGATCTCACATAAGGATACACACATGGAGATAGGGATAGAACAACTGAGAACAAATGAAACTTCACCCCTTTATTTCCTAAATGCTCTGAAGCTTTCCTGAACCTTCTTCACCTAACCTAACATAACCAGTCTCAAAAAAAGAAAATTGGGGATTAAGTGTGCCTCAATAGTATCTTGAGCTATTTTAACATTTTTTTTTTTTTCAGTTAAAGGGAAGATTTTTTTAATAATGCATTGGCCTATCCCTGATTATCTGTAATACACCTTAGTTTAATATATGTTTCTAAAAAGAAACACTAAAAAGTTCTTGATTTAATAATGTTATAAATACTTTTTTGCTTATAAAGCACTATGGAGATCACTACGAAAACGTAAATAAAAATCACAGAATTTATACATTTCGAAATGACAGCTCCACAGGGCCAACAAAAAAATAATAATATGATCTTTCAGTCGATCTATAAAACCATCCTAATACATGCAGCATATTTGGTATGTACTTTAAGACCCAATAAGAAATATAATTTGATTCTATCGACATTGTATTAACTCCTTTTATTTTCTTTATGGTAATATTCTTTATGTTCAACTATGATCTATAGTTCCTATATAAACTTAACCCTATATCAGAGGGTCATTCGTAACACTGTGTTGGTTTAACTTTATCACTTTAACTCTGTTAAGGTGGGCGATTTTATAACTTTCCATCATTGGCGATATATTTCAATTTTTCTTCCATTGTTATAACCCTGAAGATCCCTCCAAAAAAATACCCAGGGATGGAAGACCTAAGAATAAACTATACTTAAAATAAAGTTTTATTGTTACGACCTCTTTCGTAGGCTTAATAACTTTGGGGGCTTTTATCAAATATTGATTGGGTTTTATAAACCTTCAATATCCAAACTTTTCCATCAATAATATTAATCTAGAGAAGGTATAGTTTTCTTGTCCATTGTCTTATCCCTGCATATCCGTGGTATCTATCTATCTGCACGGGCTCCCCCATAGTTTTTGATGAATATAATCTTTAAAATCTGATTTAGTGGCTGAACTTACCCCAAACAAACTAAACCTTATCCGGGATGGAAGGATAGACCAATTGAGGATATATTACCCCCCCCCCCGCATCTAATTTTAAATGTGTAAAATCAAAATCTTAGAAACAGTGTATTTGGGAAAAAAGGTTGGGAAGATGATTTATCCTACATTAACAAATCCCTATATCCCTATTGGAAAGAAACTAAGTTTTAAGGACGACTTAAAAGCTTTATTTACTAAAGTTTTGAAACTTACTAACAATGGCATTTTTCAAAAGTTGTTCGTTTAGGTTCATACTTAAGATGTTAAAAAATTACTTTACTTCTTTTAAAGTAAAAAAGAATGAAATTATAAGATTAAGTAAAATACAAGTAAGCATGTTACTAACATTTATGTAACAAAGCCCTGAACTTTTATCTTTCTTTTTAAACTTTATAATGGCTAAAATGAACATTTAGAAAATACATCTTTTATTGATCTATCTATCTCATCTTAACATCTGATTTAGTGGTTTCAACTGACACTTTTAAATATTATTTTTTTTTACTTCATGCATACATGTAATTTTTTTTTTGTAGTTTTCTATTAAGTATAGGTTAAGTTAATGATAGTTTCAGAATTGTCTGACATAACTTTTTCTTAATCTTATTCTTAACTTTTTGATTATAAAATATGTCTTTCTATCTGCTTTCTGTCTGCAAATATTAGTAAACAGCTACTCTATAATTGTGTTATGTTCGTACTTCCGTCAGTCCGTACGTCTCAACGCAAAATCACTTAAGTCTATAAGGTTTCGTGAATTTTTATTTTTGTCTTCACTATTTCACTATGTATATATTTATTATTCGTTTTTATTTATCATTTTGTCGGAGTCGGACTCTGTCTTTTTAGTAGCGAAGCTACTCTGCAATTCACTTTGGCCGTCAGTCAGTCAGTCAGTCCGTAACGCTATTGGGGATTTTCTCAGTTCCTATACAAGATAGACAGCTGAAATTTTTACTGAAGATTCCTATGACATATGCACATCTAATCTATATTTTGTCCATCAAGTTTTCGTGATTTTCTCAATTCCTTTTCAAGATAGAGGGCTGAAATTAATAATTTTAGATTCTATCTATTTTCACGAAGTTTTGATAGGATTTGTCTATTGATTGGGGTGCTAGATCGATTCCTAGATTTTTAAGTTTTCTTGATTTTCTCAATTCCTATTCAGGATTGACGGCTGAAATTATCAGGGATTTAATATGCTCATATTATACATATTTCCATTAAGTTTAATTGTCTCTTAATTGAGGTGCTAGATCGATTCTTAGATTTTTAAGTTTTCAAGATTTTAAAGGTTTGATGATTTTAAAGGTCTATTTTATCACTTAAAATGTTTATTGTATGACACTGCACTAGTAATTTTCCCCCCAATATCCATTCATAATTTTTGAGCTTCGCTACTTATGGATGTTGTCACCTTGTTTAAATTTATATCTATCTATCTAACTGTTATGGTATATAATAAATATAAAAATTATCATAAAATGTTAATATTACACTTGGTTTTACAGGGAGGGCGAGGACAATGTAAATTAATGTTCTACTATTATGTCCCTCAATATTTATCAGCTACATAGAGTAAAATTTAGCTTATAAAATCTAGAGTAATATGAATTAAGTGTCTATTATCCCATCCCTTAATCCCTGGGTTTATAGCATAATTAGTAAACATAAGTCCGACCCAAAAATGGGTAAAATTGGTGTTTTTAAGTGAATATTATGGCTCTGTATGCCACATTTATTTGCAGCGATGCTGCTCCTCAATTATGGCTTTCTATGCAACTATTTATTTCAATTTGAACCTGTGGCGAGCACGATGTTTTGTCAGAAATTTTTGACATCCCTCAAACCAAAATTGAGGGGGAAACGAGGGTGTACTTTTATTGTTAGAGGGGTTTTACACCCCGCTTGGGTGTTTCACGGGATGGTGGACCTTTGAATTTAAATTTAGCGCCATTGGACGTATTCGGCCTTGTTTATATGTAAAACTACACCGTAGATGTATGTAAGAATTATACTTTGTTATTTAGGTAAGGCTGATACAGATTTGGAAATTGATTTTATACATTATACCTATTAATTTTTCTTTGTATAATACGCTACTGTTTTTTATTCTGTAGATTAAAATAATTTTATAAAAGTTTAGGCAGTAAATATTTTATTTCCCAATCAGAAATATTTTTATTTGAAGCCAACGAATGATTTCTTGTTTATGAAACTGTGGGTACCAATCTTATTTAGAGTCCAATGTCCAACTTTGAAAATGGTGGACATACTGACATAAACTAAATAAATGTTAGCTACGCAATTAAAAAATTTGCCACGCCTGCATAACAAAAACTTAACATAATGTTCGTGAGCAGTTTAAAGTCTTTATAAGTAAAACTATAGTTTTTGGTATTATACATGTGTTTTAAATCATTTTTAGTAGATAGATGCTACTCTACAAGTCACCTTTTACAGCTAATAAGTTTATAACGTTCGTTCATTTCAATGCTTGCTTTGAAGCATATTTTACCTAGCATTTTAACCTCGCTAATGTAGACAGAGGATGTAACACTCGACAAGATCTGAATTTGGTGTATCTTTGAAACAAGTGCATGATTAAACGGTCAGACGCCTATCAGACAACCAACCTTGAAATGTTGCACACCTGACATAGCAGCAGTTGGGACATTGTAAGCAGTGTTGGGCCAAGATTCGAATCTATCACTTTCTCGAAGTCATACCCATGGATCTCAAGGGATAAGACAATTGATGTTGAATTGATATGCATACCAAATCATGGCAAACAAAAGTATCCCTATTGTAGATGAAAAATTTACACTACAAGTTTGGAACCAACAGATCAAAATTAAAAAAAAAATTGAAAGTTTTTGTGCTACTAAGTAAATAACTTAATAAAAATGGGCTTAAGAGTAGCCGCACTAAAAATACTTTAACAATCATTAAAAATTGTCAAAAATACTTAATAGTTTGCTTTATGAAGTATACAGCTTTAAATTGATTTATAGGGCTGTTTTTAAAATCATTATACAACCTTTTAGTAGCAAAGCTACTTTGCAAGTTGTATAGTTTAGTCGGTTTGTCTGTAACACTTTTAAAGGATAATTTTGCTCTATGCTTTAAACCTTAAACATTCTAGTATCGTTCCAAATACAACTTTTGAGTATAGTTTATATGTCCTTTTTTAAAATTGATTTGCTAAAACTCAAGCTTTATTTACTAGCTAGCCTACTATTTGACTTATCCATCCTTGTATTATCTTTATATTAATTAATTATAAAATAATTAGTTTACATAATTGGGGTTAAAGGTAATTGGAGTGCTATTAATTCATTAATTTAATAGTTTTTGCCATTTTTGGAGGATGTAAAATATATGTAAAATTTTGTAGTTATTTTTTATCTTTAATAACTTAATTTTTATCCATCCATCCATTCATACATATATCTATCCATCTATCTGCCAATCTATCAATCTATTCATCTACATACATATCCATCTATCTATTTATGAATGTCTCCCTATTGTAGGAGGTTGGACTGGAAGGAGGAAGCCAGGACTCTGGGTGTGGAAGCGGAAATGATCTACAGGTTAATTTGTTTGCCCAAATTATAGTGTTGCCACGCTCCGGCTAAAATAGCAAATATCACATTTGCATATATTTCCTAGATAGTGTACTACGTCAAAGTAGGCAGATAAAATACTTTTCTCCGTCCGTTTGTCCTTATAAGCAGATAGATTACATAATTGTGAGGTAATAATACATAGTAATCTAAGTTTTAAGGCCATGGAGGAACTAAATTCTGCGCAGTCGGATAAACGACAACATCCCAATTTTATTGTGTTTTTTTATGAAATCCAATCCGTTTAATTTGTGCCCCCTTGTTTAATCATTATGGAATTTATTTTTCGAAAATTATTACTATCTTATAATTATATACGAGTAACAAGATGTCTGTTTGTCTGAAAAAAAATGTGTTTTTTCTTTACAATTTAGCTTCTTAAATGTTTAGAGGAGGTTTATATTAATTTTGTTGCAGGGTACCACAAACCTCCCAAAAGAAATCGTCTTTGGGATCTTCTCTCCCCCCATTTTTTCCGTTTAAAACTAAAATTGAAAATCGAATGTTGACTACCCCTCGGGCCCTCCCCCCCCCCCTCCTTCTATATTGTCACTAGATACCTCTAGAGGCGTAGCAATTAGTTATTATCTAAAGTAAAGAAGTAAAGTTTGATACCGTGCAAGTTCTTTAATTCATAGAGCCTTCATATAGATCAAGGATGGTTTTATGCTATTCTATTCAAAATTAAAAAAAACTATATTATGGGATTGTTTCTCCTTTTAGAGAGGTGGGGTTCAAATGAATTCAAAGTGGATTACAAAAGTATATTTTGATATGATTATTTATCTTTTTAAGCCACAAAGGCAACTTTTATTATTACTATTATTACAACAAGGCACACGCTAAGTAGACAAGGATAAAGGAATTTCAGAGGTTTTTGTCAGGGTTAATGGCTGAAAAATCAACAAAACGTTATTTTGACCACATTCTTGTGCTTATGGTATAACAACACACAAGTGGGGTTATTTGTAATACGAAGTCCGTCCGTCCGTATCAAGCTTGAGATCCCCCTAACCGCCGAATTGATTGGGCCTCATTTATCAAAAAATATAACTATCTATCATTTGAAGATTTTGGGCAATTTTTTTTTTGGTGGTGGGGGGGGGGAAGGATGGGACACCCCGTTCAAAAAAATTAAGATTTTATTTTACTTTTAGTATGGTTTACCCTATCCTCTTTTTCAAGCAAAGCTCCTGGAGGTTAGGGGCAAAACCTCTAGTTTAAATAAGGTACAAGATTCAGAGGAATAAAATAATTTGTTTTATAAATGCTCATTATGTAAAATTATTATCTTGAGATGCACTATCGCCCCATTGTCCCGCCTTTTGTTGTTTGTATTATTTATTGTTTATCGGAAGGAATTGTCATTTTTCAAATTAATAAAAAGAACGGGGAGCAACGGTGCTTTGTAGTTATTTTCAGGGGTCGTAGTATGGGATAAGACAATGAACAATTATTTTATCAATCTATATTCCTATATGATAAACAAAATTATCCCAGCTTTAGAACATTTATTGTGTATTTTTTGTACAACCCTATCAAGATTAAATAAAAGTCCCGAACGTTTTTAGGCAAACGATTTGATATAAAAAAAAATTACATTTAAAAGTATTGATCAGTACGTAAGAAATTTGCATTCGTTGACTTTAATTTTTATATTTGTGTTTTTGACTTATTTGGTTATAAATGTAGCTTTTGGTATAAGAAAAGGACAATTGATAACAGTTTTTGTAAGTTCAATCCTGTCTTTTGAAACCTTCCTCCGATATTTTTTACCTACCTACAGTAATTCAATTGATACAATTTGCTGGAAAGTTAGAAATATCATCGATCGTTCTACCCTGGTATTCTTTATTTTTTTTGTAAACATTAATAAACCAACAAAAATGTGAGAATAAAATTACATTTTGTATGATGAAACTTTTTTGCGTCAACTAAAGAAAAAAACACATTACTTTTTACATCTTATCAATGAATATATTATTTGTATGTTTTACTAATGTATCTGGTGCGAAGCTACTCTGTAACTTAGTACTGTCCGTTACACACTTTTTATTCCTGCATAAATTCCATTATTAGTTCTAAATGTTTGAATCGTCCCATCAATTTCAAACTTTACTTGCTGATTCGAGGCCCAATAAGGTACTATAGCATAGCTATTATCTTGAATTGTGTTCTGGTGTTTCCAAGTACGACAAGGTACAATGTTATAATGATATAAAAATCTTTACAATTAAGTCTTAAAATGTAAGTATGCTTGTAAACGATTGACTATAGATTTTGCGAAATAGATTTTCTGAATAGAACATAAATTTAGAAAAAACGTACAAACCGCCTGAGGCGGGGGAATATTAAAAATTTCTACAAAAGTCGGGCTATTTGATTTGAGCATTTACGAACAAACAAAGTTCTAAGACACTAACAGCGAGTTCAGAATTTAAGCCAAGTGGTTTAAAATTGGCTAAACTAACTTTTCCTCAGGGCCCATCCCGAATTTTGGAATTTTTTGTTTTTGGCATTTGGTTATTGACTGTACCATTTCTAGTACCTTAGATATGCAATTTTTAAAACTTACACCTTAAAATAATAAATTTTTTGGACATTTTTAGTTATCTCAAAAGTTAAATGTGGTTGTATCATTGCAGTTATACCACTCCTAAATTTATACCAAAGTAGTGATAATTCCCTTTATCCCTGCCATTTGACCCTAACAGGTGCAGCAATAAAGAAATACATGGTGTTCATACATTTACAAAAAAAAAAATAGGAAAATGATCATAAATAGAAGATTGTGAAAAAGAGGCTAAATTGTATCACAATAGGTACTCAATTGTCCTGTTTTTAAAAAGTTCTTCTAATACTTGAGTCAACAATCTTTTGGGTTCCCCTATATATTGTAGGAACTAAAATCTGTAAGCAATGTTATTATTTCCAATATTTCATTTATTATTTAAATACATGGATATCTAGTATGAATATATTTAATTTTTGCAAAACCAGTCTAATCTAAACTTTCTTGCTGGTTTTTTTTCTTTACTAGTATGTATTCACATCAAATGTCAAAACTATTTAGGGAGTGTAGCAATTCTATAATCGTTACCAGAAAGTCCATTTAAAACATGCTGTTTTTTACAACAAACTTTTGCATGATAAAATTATCCTATTTATCTGACATTTTGTAATAATTATTCCTAAGACAACAAGGTACAATATAATAAGCGATTGCATCTCCATAATTAAATTTTAAAGATGGAATTATGTTCTTTTACTGCATCATGTATTGAGGCAATGTGGCAATTTTACAACGATCCTCATAATAAAGTAACAGGATGTGTGTCTGTCTGTCTGTACCGAATGATCTCGCTAACCGCTGAACTGATTGGGTTCTATTTAACAGGGTAGCTTCTCATAGGTCCCGGGAAGGATTATAACTATTTTGGGGGAGGTTACCACCACCCTCCTAAGAGAAATCGCCCCTAGAAAAAAATTAACACCCTCCAAAAAAAATTATTTTCTTTAACTAGAATGATAAATTGGGTTATCAAATTTGACTCTCCCCTCCTCAAGTGCCCCTAGAGGCCTCTAGGAGCGTAGCTGCTAATTTTATATAATTGTATTTTCTATATTTTGATATTTAGAAATTAAAGTTCTACTTATTATGTTTTGACACCCTACAAGGGTTATTGTTCGTTTGTCCTTCATTTTAATTTTAGAGCTTTGCTTTTATGGATGTTGTCATCCTTGTTATGAATAAATTTAACTTAATTTTTTAAAACGAAGATTTCTATATTTTGAGTAGGTCGTTCTATCTGTCTACCAGTCAAAAACGGATAGCTTTTAAAGTCCATATCTCACTTTACAACATGCTGATTTTTAACTTTTTGTATTATATAAAGATCCAAGTTTTTAAAAGCGAAGCTTTTCTGTAATTATGGTCGGTTCGTCCGTCAGTAACCAATGGTTGGCTATTTTCGTTATTTTAGGCATAAGCGAAGCATCTCTATAATCATGTCCTAAAAATGTAAGTATGTCCTTAATCAATAATATCCTGTATTTAAGCAGTTTTTCAACAAATATACTTACAATTTGTTTGCATTTTATACTTTATAATCTGATTATTAGTTTAATGTTCGTTTGTCTTACCATTTCAGAGCTTCGCTTTTATGGATGTTGTGCTACTTGTTATAACTTATTTTGACGATCAACCCGCGCATCCACTTCTCATCAGGAAAGTGATAGGTTCAAACCTAACACTAAACACCGCATCATAACTAAAGACGTTAAACTCTATAATCGTTACCAGAATGTCCGTCTATCTATTCTAAACTTGTTAAATTTGTAACTTTTTTAACATCAATTTTTATGTGATAAATTTATTTGATTGATCTAATTTTTGGCATACTGAATCTTAGGACAACGTAATAAGCGGAGCATCTTTATACTCAAGTCCTTAAAATGTTAGCATGTCCTTAAACATTAGCCTATATTTAAGCAGTTTTTCAACAAATTTACTTAAAATTTATTTACGACTTTATACATTCATATTCTAATAATTCAGTTCTGACACTCTACACGTCATCCATGTTTTTAATTAAGTTTGGTTAGTAGGTCGGTCTGTCTGTAACTCCTATGGTTAATTTAGGCATATTGTAATTTTCTCATTTATTTGAAGCAAGTAAAAGTGGCGGCACAGAATATGACGTCAAAAAAATTAAACAATGAGAGGCCACTATAAATTTTACCACATTGGTCAATTACAGTGTATAATGGCCTCTCGTTGGTGAATTTATTTGACGTCATAATCTGTGCCGCCACTTTTACTAGCTTCCATTGATTTCCAATTTTTCATGCTGAGGTGGATTCTTAAAAACTTTTTGGCTCATTGGCTAACTAAAATTAGTGATGCTCCTAGTGATTCAAACATATCCCCTCCAATTTTTTAGCGAGCCTAACTGATTTTAATGAGGCAGTGAGCCAAAAAGTTTTTAAAGAATTCAATTCTGCTTTCTTTAATATTTAACATCCATTATAGCAAAGCTCTAAACTGGTAGGACAAACGAACATCAAAACATGTAGATTGTCAGAAAATAATAGGACTTACGCTCATACCATTGTAAGTTGTTGTCTTGTCTGGACGACGGACGGAATGACCCTAAATATCTTTTTGACAACAATTCTTTGCATGATATAACAATCCTATTATGATTTTGAAAAGCCTAGCTTTCTTTAATTAGGGTCTGTACAATTACATCCTTAACAAATTGCTCTAATCATTAGTGTCCTGATTTTTATTTCGAAATTTTCATAAAGATTCATGTAGCATAGCAAATCTATAATTGTTGCTGGAAAGTCCGTTATTTTCATATTTCTGGTATTTGCTATTATTGGATGTTGTGATCCTTGTTAATTGAAATTTAATGTTTTTAAACATGTTTACATGGTACCAAAATGTCCCAGAGAAATAATCATTTTAAAAGTTTGAAATGGACTTACATAATTTTGTCATAGGTTATATAATTTAGCTTACAAATGTAGTGTTTGAAAATCTTATTAATAATGTAGCTGCACTGCTAAAGAAACGTACTTTCTTGTTTTGGTATTACTGCTTCTTCTTACTGCATGTTAGAACTGTCTTATCAATTTCAAACTTTGCATGATGATTCCTATGGCAGTGTTAGAAATTAGAATATAGAATTAGAAAGCGTAGCAACAATATAATTTTACCAGAAAGTCCTATATATTGTGCAAAAAAAATATGTACATTTTCGTTTAGAGTTTATTTGTTTTTCATGATTTAAGGGAAATGTATTAGAATTTAAAAATCTTATTTAATTAAATCGCTCAGAGACAAAAAATAATTTAGAAAAAGTGTATAACATCATCAGGAGTTAGGGAACAATTACATCTTTTTCTTTTCAGTGTATTCTTTGTGTGTTTTAGGTACAATGTTCTTGTCTACTTGTCTAATAAAAAATATTTTTATAAATAACTTTATTTCCTATTAAAAATAAATATAATAAAGCTTGTCCATTATGTCTCATATCCCCTATCCTTATAATAAAATAACAAAATGTCTGTTTGTCTGTCTGTCTGTGTGTCTGTTTGTGTGTACCAAAGGATCTCGCTAACCGCTGAACCGATCAGGCCCTCTATAACAGAGTAGCTTTTCATAGGTCCCGGGAAGGTATATAACTATTTGGGGGAGGGAACCACCACCCTCCCAAGAGAAATTGCCCCCAATAAAAAATTACCCCCCACAAAAAATAAGAAATTGGGTTATCAAATTCGACTCTCCCTTTCTTAAGTGTCCCTAGAGGCCTCTAGGGACGTAGCTGCTAGTTCTGATTATAGAACATATACCTAATTCCTTTTCTATTACGCGGTTTAACAAATGCGCGATAATATAACCAAACTAAATGACAAAGATTTAAACGAATAACAAATAAGCTTGTATTATGCCCCGCCCTCATTTTCACATCTTCTCTTATCCTTATTATCAAGATATTAAGTTGTAAAGATGTCAAATGACAAGGTTTTCCGTTCTATTTGTTTTCTCAGCTTATACAAATTACAACCCCTCCTCTTTTTTTTCTTGGCCATTTTGAAAAATAATCCTTTCTTTTGAAAAATTCCCACCCCATTCAATTGATTTATTATCATATCTATGTAGCAAAACTTTATTTCCGGTTTATCTAGGGATAAAGAGAAATCTTTTTTAGATGAAAATTATTTATTTTGAAGATCATTGACATGGAACTCAGAATAGTATAAAAACATAATTTCATATTTTTAATTGCATCTTTAAGTTCAAATTTGTACATAATTTGGAATTTACTAATTTTATAAAAACAATAATAATTTAGTATAGAGTAATAAGAGAATAGCACATTTAACTTTCCCTTTATCCAATTTAGTATGAGGAATTTATCTATTTCATATGTTTATTACTAGCGAAGCGAAGCTACTATATAATTAGTAGCGCAGCTACTTTATAATTCGATATGTCCTTTTCTCCATCGTTAAGAAACTAAATAGGGGAAAAGTAAATTTGTCTCAGGTGGTAAATAAGTGAATTTTTGGTGAAGATTTCTTGTATTAATGAGAATCCAGTATGATTTAACTTGGTCTCTTTATGTTTTGTCAAGCTACAAAAGACTCAAATCATTAATCAGATATATTATATGTTAGTAATTTTCTATATATTTATCATCTTTTATGACTTTTATATCTTCGCTGCTTATACAGTTAGGGAGTTGAATCCATTTTTATAGAAGCAGAAATATAATCTATGATTATGGTTTGGACCCTCTAAAACTGTAATCTACCTTTCCACTTTCCCCTCTCTTGGTGAAGATATCTTCAACGCCGATACGATTTTTGAAATGTAAGATTCTACTTTCCCCTCTCTTGGTGAAGATATCTTCAACGCCGATACGATTTTTGAAATGTAAGATTCCACTTTCCCCTCTCTTGGTGAAGATATCTTCAACGCCGAAACGATTTTTGAAATTTAAGATTCCACTTTTGCCTCTCTTGGTGAAGATATCTTTAACAAGAGAGACAAAAGTGGAATCTTATATTTCAAAAATCGTATCGGCGTTGACGATATCTTCACCAAGAGAGGGAAAAGTGGAAGGGTAGATTACAGTTTTAGAGGGTCCAAACCATAATCATAGATTATATTTCTGCTTCTATAAAAATGGATTCAACTCCCTAACTGTTATAAGTGTTGTCATCCTTGTTCTGACCTTAAACCCTCTTCTACCTTACTTTTTTACAATTGAAAGTTCAATTTTTAAAAGAAATATATTCTTTTGATTATGAAGTATTATTTAGTACAAAACAGTAAAACTTTCATATTTAATTTCTTTATTTAAGTAGTTTTATTGTATCTAGCTATAATGCATTTGCATTAAAGAATGTTTTTTTTTTTAATGAATGTATTCTTAACCAATTTGAAAAAAGATCTATGACAGATACAACCCATATTTTAAATTATTTTGAAAATATTTTTACAAATTGAAATTTAAAAATTTTTAAAGACCAGCCTAATTCTCAATACATGAATTTGGGGCATAATTTGTGGGGCCGGGATTTGTAATCATAAAGGATAACTAACAAACAGGTTTAAAAAGTTAAAAACATTGAATGTGAACACATGGTTCTGCAGGGTAAATTTATATTTTTTGCCTGAACTAGAAACATATTTTTTTTATTTTAAAATTAAATAATATTGGTGTGAAGGAGGGGGACAAAGTAAATAATGGTCTATATAATAATATGAGTGAAAATACCCATAAATGTTATTTTGTTTTTAATCTTTTCTAAAACCAAAATTAAAAAGCATTTTAACTAGGTAAAAAACCTAGTTTAAAACACTATAATTAAAAGTGCTGAGTTTGCATCAAAGCTTTGACTTTAATTTTTAACCTGTTAGTATAAATTGAAGAACTTGTCACCTGTCAATTGTAATATTATCCTTACTCAGGAATCAGGGATAAGTAAATAAAAAAAATATTCCATCTAAAATAATTTAAATTTTTACAAACAGATTTTTCTTAAGTTTAAAGGTTAATTATGTTTTTTTTGTTGACCATCATTTTTTAACAAAACTATCACCCTTTTAAAAAATAAAAATATGTATTTTAAAAATCTTATAGAAAAAAACACTTTAAAAATTATAAAAATATTTGTATTTGCCTTTAAAAATACATTACCTCTTTAAATAATTGAGAAAAAGTTATATTTACAGCACTAATATTTTTTTTTAAATTTGATAAGTTTGCGTAGCATATTATAAGGACTGTTATGAATTGATCTATTAGCATTTTCTACATTTCGCAAAATCTACAAGAATGCAAAATCTACGCATGACCTTTTAAACTTTTAAAACTTTAAAAATAATATTACTTTACTTCAAGTTCTGAAATTCTAAGCATGTTGAAATTCGTTTGTTGAGCTTCGCTATTTTGGATGTTATCATCCTTGTTTTTCTTTTCAAGATTTCTTTCCGCTGCACTGTGTATCTATCTATCTTTTATAATACTAAAATAATTTGTTTGATCAATCTTTTTACAAGAAATGAATGAATATTCATATAAATCTTCTTTTTTTAATATACCAGCTACTATATAATTTTTTAATTTTAAAAACATAATTTTAGTTCCTGCGGGGGGAATCTAACCCTACAGGGCCTTATCCCTATTTTATCCGTGGCTGGCTCTACTAACCTTTAAGTTACCTAATCTAGCCTAACATAAAGAAATGTATTTTTATCGTAAAAATTTCGTTTAAAACGCTTTTTTCTTATCTTGTCTACCATAGAAACGTGTATTAAGAATTAAAATGGGCTTATTACTTTACTTTCATTTTTGTAGATTGTTTTGAATTATTTGTTCTACTAGCTACGGCAGGATATGATGAATTCTTTCTTGTTTTTAACACAAGAAATGTATGAAAATATTGTAATATCTCCTACCCCACTGACATACCATATTAAACTTTTTTTCTGTTACTAAATCAGCATATCAATATAATAATATTGATGTATATTTCCAAAGTTTGTGAGGGGAGGGGGGGGGGGGCTACAATGAAAAGGTTAACCACAAGTTTTGGGTGTAATACCTGCCCCCCCCCCCTCCCTTAAAAAAAGATATGAAAATAAAATTGGGTGCTCCGCGCCATAGCTTAAAGCTCAAGTTTTTATAAATCATTTGAATTCTACAATTGATTTTTTTTAGTTTATGGTGGGGGGGGGGGGATGGAACAAAATATTTTCTTCTTTTTTACTGGGAGTGTGGAGATACCCACCTCCAAAATAGATAATAAAAAACCTTTTCTGGATCTATGAAAAGCTTCACTGTAAAAAAGAATTTATCGGTTCAGTGGTTAGTGAGATCCTTCGCTTCAGACAAAAAAGCTTATTACTTTATAAAATAGGATAAAATTACCGGTTAAATACACATTTGGTATCAAGCCATCGGCGAGTTTTATAGCCATTGATTAGGCATATAAAAGATTAGATTTTTATAAATAGGGCAGCAATAACAACCTAACAGTATTATATATTTGTTTTTAGAAAAAGTTGACATTATTTGATTGTAATAAAAAGAACTAACTATTTAACCTAAGTAGGTGTAGATTTGTAGATATGTAGATTTGGTGAATTGTAAAATACGTTAGTGAGCGAGGAATTTGCAATTATTTTAAAGTTACAGATCTCCAATTGACTGACTCTTAGACTTTAATATAGACATACACACCTTAGCTACAGAATTGATGAGCTATTTATTTGCCTTCGGCCTCTGGGCTAACAAAACGGGTTTTAATCTTATAATTGTACATTTTTATATACGCGGAAAGCTGTTTATAATACTATGCGATAAATAACTATTATGATATTAGTATTATTGTCTAAAATTAAATGAATCTAAATCTAAGTTATTTCTTATCCATAACATTAAGTTTAAGGTTGATAAAAAAATAACAATTTTATTAGGATAACTTCATACACCTTCATTTAAGGTATCATATTCTATTGTTTTAATAGTATCTATCTATATATAGTCAACTAGACTAAAATGACAAAAACCATGAAAATAAGGGGAAAAAAATAAAGTTTAAATAAAAATCTATGCCTAAATTACATGAGTGTATGTAGATGATTATAGTTGCTATGCTTTCTAAATTATACCTAATTGACACAGAAATTATCATGCTAGAATATTTCCTACATGCCTAAATTTATGATAAGAGTTTTCAGATACTAACGCACGGACGGAGAGACCCAAATGGGGGACTGCCATTTACACATCCACAAGATTCGCTTTTGATAATTATAAAAAAGGTTTGTTTTTAAATAGCAAACATTAATGGACTATGTATGATAATTTTCTTTTCCGTATCTGCGGCAACTGTTAATGCAGATATAGTGTAGCCATCTATCCCTATGTATTCAGTTTTAAAGGACCATTTTTTGTTCGTTAGTTCACTTAAAGGAGATTTTAATAGAGTATGTCTTTTTGTAGAGTAATCATGAATATTTTTTTTACATGTTTCATAAAATTTTAAATTGAAGGTAAGGAAAATATTTAGATTTTTATATAAAGTAATATGTATTCATCTACCCATTATGATCGACTACAGTCTATACCATAAGCTTTTATAAGGGTGGGGGGACAACACCCCCCTTAATATTTAAATCGTAAAACTGCCTTTCTCACTCCAAGTCTTACACTTATCTTGCAAAACTCGGCGCATGTCACTATTTTTTAACCATTTAAAAGAATTCCTGAAAAAGAATATTATTAATTCTTGAGTAGCTTCATTTATAAAATAAAAATATGACTAATCTTACCTCTAATGTACAAAGATAGGGTCTTTCTGATAACTATCAAATAATCATTTTTATCATAAACTTTTTGCTAGCTTAATGTCAATCACTTTATAACAATGTGCTTAAGTTTAGGTTATTAAATAAAAAAAAGTATATACATTAGGGTGGGTCGATTTTGGAATTTCACATTAGTAGACATTGGCAAGGGTTACTAGGCCAGTATAAAAACCTGTGAAACTTGAAAGAGGTTTTTTAATCCAAAAACAACGGGCGCGCGGGGAGTATAAAATATGCCCGCCCCCCTATAAAACCAAAAATTGTAATTTCTTTAAATACTGGCATGTTGCATATCAAAATGACCGCATCGAAATGCTGATTACAGATCTAAAAACCGTTTTGAAAAATATTGATTCAGTCTGAAATGATTTTCAAATAACCTACCAAAATGAACAATTTTGACCAAATCAGCTGTTTTTAGGCAATTAATGCGATCTTTTTCGAACTAGGAGCAATATTTTTCAAAACGGTTTTCAGATTCGTAATCAGCATTTCAATGCGGTCATTTTGATATGCAACATGCCTGTGTTTGAAGGAATTTAAATTTTTGGTTTTATAGGGGGGAGGGCACATTTTATACCCCCCGCGCGCCGGCAGCCATAAGAGCCAAGTCACTTTTAAAACTTGAATGGGGCTTATCATACATATATATGACTTCCACAACTTATGATAACAGTAAAATCTAAAAAAAGGGGGAAATGGGCCCACCCTAATATACATATTACCTAAAAATGTTCAAAGGTTAACTTCATTATCTTATTCTTCTAAAAATGTAAAATTGCTCTAGTTGCTATCCTATTATATAACTGAGCCTATTTTTAAGGAGCTTCACTTATTTCTAAGGATGGTTTTAGGCTATTTAATCTTCAGATTTAAAACTTGGAATGGTTTTAGACTATCTTTATAAATACAGATCCTCTAGATGCTATGGGCGCAACCACTAGTTACTAAAATAGGATTGTGCAACCTTATATTTAACAACCTTGAATTGAAGCATATTCCGTTTTTGTTGATGTCACTAATTTAAAATTAAAAGGGGTTCTTAAATTTAAATAGTTCGGTCCTTATGAATATTTTAATCACATTTTTAAAATACTTTCTTAAAAGAGACATTAAGGTCAAATTAAAATATTTAGGGTTAAAAAGTATAGGTTCAATTACAAAAAATTGTATTGTTAACATTTTTAAATCATTAACTGTTACTGACTTTTGTATCATCTGTATTTATTATGAAGGCATTGTAGATAATGATTAACATACCAACGGACATGCTCGGATAATTGTAGAATCTTAATAAACTTTTCATTTAGGATGGTTACCGGGATCCAAGCGTGAGCCCAACAGCTGACAACAGCAACCTGCATGTCTCCGAGTCACCGGTCAACAAGAAACAGTCACGAGATCGGCTTTCTGACCAGTCACAAGCCTCTAATCAGTCACGTGATAGACTTGCTGGCCAATCACGATCCTCGGAACAAGCTAGGGAGCGGTCAAATGACAGGCTCTCAGACCAATCCCGAGGGATGGACATGAGATCTGACCAATCGCGTACTTCGATTCAGACAAGTGATATGTTGTCCGACCAATCACGATCCTCCAATCAATCACGTGATATGCTGTCTGACCAATCACGAGCTGATCAGCTGTCAGACCAGTCGTCTGAGCCAGATATGGGAAGGAGTTATGAGTTAAATAGTGGGGTTGGTGGCCCTGCAGGGGTCGAGGATAGTATGTGTATGAGGCCGGAAGTAAAAAGATTGCTGGAGAGACTCTACTACCTAACCAAAAAGCTTGAAGTTCAGGTAATTTGCAATTTGTACTTAAAACACATTAAAAAAATTGGTTATCCCTTTAATCCAGGAAACAAATCCTTATCTATTAAATACATGTCTAATTTAAACTTGACATTCCAACCAAACAAAAACTGCCCCGTTTGTAATTCAAATTAGAGGCAAAAAGTTGTTATCAGTCAGAATAATAAGGAAACAAACAAACATATGTATAAATGAATAAAAAGGCAGTAAAAAAGCTTTCTGTCCGCCCAAAACCCAAAAAGAATTAATTATATATAAAACAAACAAAACCTTCTGGCTATCTATCTATCTATCTCTTTATTTTGTGTGTATTCATGACTATTAGATTATGTATCTGTTAATGTATCTATATCTCTCTGTTAATACATTTATCTATCTATATATTTGACTATAAATTAATATATCTAAGTATCTATCTTTTTAAAAACCCGCGACTGTTGCGTAACATAACGAAAGACGTTCCAATTGTACTTACTGCTACTTCTTTATATCTGTCTGTCTTTCTATCTATCTTTAGTTTGTATCCTAATAGCTATCTATCTATCTCACTAAATCTAAACAGAATTAATTATAGCCCAAAAGTTCCTCCTTATTTGGTCAAATTCTTTCTTCAGATAATAAAAGAGTAACTCAGATGTTGAAATAATTAATATATTAGATATAGATAAGTAAACTAAGTAACTAAAATAGGAAAAAGAAAAAGATAAATAGATCTATGGATAGATGGATAGATATATCTCTTGATATATATGATAAATAAATAGATAGATAGATAGAGAAAAGAGAGGGATATAAGAGAGAGTTGTAGAGATACAAAAAGATATAGAAACAAATGTATGAAAAAAATAATAATTAATTTTTTAACTCTCAAATCTAAATACCCTTTTAGAGAGACTTTAACATACATCATTTATACATACAAACAAACAAACATGCCTTAGTTTCAGATATGGGGTTCAGATAAACAACACATCAAAAAAGTTTCAAACATGATGGCATGTCTTTTTTTAATGGGGGTAAGGTCAATTGAAGATAAATTAATCTTTCCCCTATTGTAAATGTTTTTAGGGAGAGAGTACACATTGGGCTGATTATCACACTAGTCCCCAAAGTTTTTAAATAAAGTCACATATGCATTTGCTCAACAACTTGGGGAACTTTTATTGGATATTGATTGGTTGGTTCATTAGGTTGGTTGTCCAGACCTTTCAACCATTAATTTTAATCTACAGAAGGAGTAATTTTGTGTATCATCATTGAGTTTGTAGAATTACATCAATTTATCGGCCATTGTTTTATCCCTTTAGAACCCTAAAAAGATCTCACTAACCACCGCAAAGAAAATATTTGGTTCTTATTCACAGTAAAGCTTCCTACGGGTCCTATAATTTTTTTTTTGAAGTGTGGAAATATAAATTTTTACTAGAAAAATGGAAAAATGTTATCCCCCCCCCCCCCGACATTTTTTTTCTTCTTTTATTTTATCATTTAAAGCAAGAACCTTGCTACAATTTGATGTAACCATAATTTGTTTTTAAGCCAAATTGAATTCTACAAATATAACTAAGTACAATTTTTAAACAGTTATAAAGATACGTTTTGAAGCGTACCAAAAACAAATCAGATAAAGAAAATATTAAAAAACAAGGATACCAATGTTGAAGGTATGAAGCAAAATAAGTGGTAAGGTTTTTTTTTGTCCATAATGGTCTCGCTAATCACTGAACTAATTGCTTAGAGATTCGTCCATTAAGACTCAGTTTGATTTTAGTCCTTTTTTTTAACTTTAGGTCTATGGTTGGTTTTAGGCTACTTTTGCTATCGAAGCAAAATTGAACGAAAAGCAGATACTAATAGGGTACCTTGAGGACCTTAAAGCAAAGGTTGCTAAACAAAAGGGTCAAGGAGACACTATATTACTTTAAGTGTGGTATAGGGTGAGTCACCTCACAATAAAAGAAAAAGTTTGGCCAAAAAAAAGCTGTCTCATATGTATATAATAGCTTTGCTCCTAAAAATCCTCCAATCAAAAAACTAAAATGGCCTAAAATTAGATTAAGATATTTTTGTAAGATTGATATTACTTGTCTATTTTAACTGTAGATTTAAGGATAAACATTTATCCATAATTTGGGGTATAGTGGAGTTATTTTTCTAGCTTTAAAATGAAAAAAAAGGAAAAAATGGGGAGGGGAGCATTTTTTTCTAGGGGAGATTGATTAAGAGGTACACTATCCAAAAATAGTTTTAAATTTTGCCAGGACCTATCAGGACCATTAGCGAGATACCTTTCTATAGACAGACACGCATACTTACAGGCATGCTGATACTTTTGCATAATAATATACTTGACTGAAACAAGATTATTGTATGGTAATGAGTTGCGCCCGTTTAAAGGCTAAAACATTCTTCCAGTTATAACCATCTATAATTGCAATGTTTGTTTCTTGCCTTAGGGATTGATCTATATGGGGTAATAATAAATTGCTCCAGATTACCCTATATCTCCAGATGAACTAAATAAATCCTTTTATGGAACCAAAGCTCTAACATAGGTATTATAATTTACATTTAAGGGGAGGCTCTTTAATTTTAATTTATTACCTTCTGTTGCTATGTCAGCCGTATGACGTCAATATTAATATCACAACAAACATTACATAATTAGGACTTTCTAGATAAAAGTGTATCTTGTTGGATAGGCCAATAAAAGACATAGAATCTTTCCTACACTCAATTACCCCAATTACCCTATACATCCTTTATTCACCTAACAAAGGCTTTATAGACTAAAACATTCCCTGAAAAGACGTTTTTGAAAAGTATCGAGTGATCAAACCAGCCATTACGAGATCTTAGAGGACATATATATATAAATTATATACATATAAACATCCTATTACTTAAGGATAGACCTTTTTGGATATCAAAAAGATTAGTTATTCCATCATTGATGTTTCCATGTATCCACATAAAGCTGGATGACTTTAGGGTTTTTGTTTGAAAGACAATTATACTAAAGTGGATATAGTTATAATCACAAATCATTTATAAATCACCATTTGTTATCAAGAGCGAAGCTTTTATATATTTAGGGTTTGTAAGTCAGTCCTTGTTTGCAAAGTACAACGCAATCTTTAGAATAATAATACAAAATTCTGCTTTGCCACGTTCACACACACATTAACAGACTAGTTTGTACTCACTTATAGGCATACGCTTGCAGTAACTGTTTTATTAATTATTTATTTTAAATCGAATTTGCTGATCATGCCATAAGAATACTTTATTATTCATATTTTATGCCTTACTTTTTAAATCAAACAATATTTTTTTCACATTTATGCTCTTCGCGTCGTGTGGACCAAATTGATCTTGGTTTTACATATTCTATTTTTGACTGATTGTTTTAGTGTATAAAGAAACAAATTAAGTTATTAAAATAACATTATTATTATTATTCTTTCTGTTATAATTATCATATTATTTTCTTATTTTATTTCATTTTTGTTTTAAATGTAAAAAAGATAGATAGTATGGGCTAGAGCAAATACTGGATGAATAGACAGATATATAATAGGATAGAAAGATTTAGCCAGGGTTGTTTATCTATTTTTTGGGCTTGAATAAATACTGGATAGAAAGAAAGATAGATATTAGGTTAGAAAGATATAAAGTGTGTTACCTTTTTTTATGTTTTATTATTATTTGGCCACAACTTGGTCAAAAATGCTCGCAAATCAGACCTTTTTTGACTAAAGATACTCAAATGGTTCCTTTACAAGCCCAATCAATCAGTTTTAAGATATCTATATGTTTTAAGAAAAATTTATGAAATTACTAAAAAACAGCAAATTTGGGTGTTACCTTTTATATGCACAGATACCATAAAATCAACAGAAAAAATACTTATTTTTACTTTTCTGTCTTTTTTAAAGTTTGATTCTGTTAAATTGGCTATTCTTGAGGGGATTTATGCATTTAAATATACTGAAACATAATACTGGGCAAAAAGTAATGTATTTCAAAGAAAGAAAATTTTGAAAATAAGAAATTCGACCTCCATCACTTCAGGGGACAGCTGCCAACCTCCAGTTGACAGGATATAGTCAAGTACTTGTTAGCAATAATAATTAGCTCAAAAAGTAAAACAAAAAGTTTTTTAACATGGCAAAAAAATGATAATCTAAATCTTTTGGGGATGATGATCTAAAGGACGCTCTTACTAATGGTGATGATGACCCAGATGGTATCAAAGTACACGAGCGTTATGACAACTCAACTATTAAACTATGGTCCAATTTTTGTATTTGTAGTAGCCTCCAATTAAAAGTTGTAACAAGAAATATAACCATCTTTTAAAAACTACTATATTTACCTTATGAATTGGAGAAATTAAAAACCATGATTGTATGTTTTGGAATTTCTCTTGATTGGAGAATGCTACAAATACAAAAATCGGACCATAGTTCAATAGATAAGTTGTCATAATGCTCATGTATTTGGATACCATCTGGGTCATCATCACAAACAGCAAGAGCATCTTTAAGATCATCATCCCAAAAATTAAGATTTAGATTATCATTTTTTTGCCATATTAAAAAACTTTTTGTTTTACTTTTTGAGCTAATTATTATTGATAACAAGAATTTAACTATATCCTGTCAACTGGAGGTTGGCAGCTGTCCTCTGAAGTGATAGAGGTCGAATTTCTTATTTTCAAAATTTTCTTTCTTTGAAATACATTAATTTCTGCCCAATATTATGTTTCAGTATAATCAATGCATAAATCCCTTCAAGAATAGACAATTTAACAGATTCATACTTTAAAAATGACAGAAAAGTAAAAATAAGTATTTTTTCTGTTGTTTTTGTGGTATCTGTGCATATAAAAAGTAACACCCAAATTTGCCGTTATTTAGTATTTTCATCAATTTTCCTTGAAATATAAAGATATCTTAAAACTGATTGATTGGGCTTGTAAAGGAACCATTTGAGTATCTTCGGTCGAAAAAGGTCTGATTTGCGAGCATTTTTGACCAAGTTGTGGCCAAATAATAATAAAACATAAAAAAAGGTAATACACTTTAGTAAGGGTTGTTTATCTATATTTTGGGCTTGAATAAATACTGGAGAGATAGAAAGATAGAATTTAGAATATAAAGATATATAGCTGGTTACTTGACAATATTTTGGGCTAAAGTGAATAATGGATAGATAGAAAGATAGATATTATGATAGAAAGATATAGAAAGGGTTGTTTAACTTTATTTTGGGCTAGAGTAAATAATGAATAGATAGAAAGATAGATGTTAGGATAGAAAGATGTAGAAAGGGTTGTTTAAGCCATATTTTGGCTAAAGCAAATAACCCCTTGTCAATTGAGTTGGACATGATTTTATGACGGGAAGAATAGAGCTAAGAGAATAAATTTACACATTATTTAGCTTCAATAAAAATTAGAAGATGCTCAATTCTTAAAATTTATTTAAAGAGAAGCTTTTATACAAAAGGGGAGGTGCGTCTAGGGTTTAATTATTTTAGCCATATCATACAGTATTCTGCCGTAATTTTAAAGATGGGGATTTCAAGGTGGATAAGGAAGATTGTTTTATGGGTATCATCTCTAGTATTATGAATAGAGGACAAAAAAAGGCAATATTAATCTTTCCGCATTTTTGGAAAGTTTAATGGATTTATGGATAAATAAATGGATTTTGTACAATCTTTATTTTATATTCTTTTATCAAATTTCTGTAACTCAATAATTTTTAATGTTTGTTTATTTGATAGTATGAGCGCTACCTTTAGCAAAAATTTCCTTCTATTTCTAATACGTTTTTTTAGTATACATATATAGGATAAAAGAGGCATTGCACACAAAAGGTTTCAAAATTTTGAAAAAAAACGATGGTTTAAAAAGTAGCGATAAAAACGTAAATAGTGTTTGTTTTTTTGTTGCTTAAGATATCAAAAACATCTATAATAATATAATAATAATAATGTTTATTTGGTGCTGCCAGGTACCCCCTAGCTTAGATTGTCATAAAGGAAAAAGGAAGATTGAAAAAGAAATATATTTGGATCAATAAGATGGAGAGATGGAGAGTAAGTAAACTGAAACTTAACAAAAAAAAGACAGACAAACCGACAAAGATATTTTTAGAACATTTGCGCTGTATTTTTAAATACTTAGTTACTTTTTAAAAACCTAAAATATGTAAAGAGAGTATGATTTTATTGAATGAAGGGATGAGTTTAAGGAAAAATGGAATATAATTCAGTATTATTAGTAGCACAGCTTTTTTCAACTAGCGTCAGTACGTCTGTCCATATGTCTGTTCTTCTTTACTTTAGCTTTATGTGTTTATTCTATAGATTTAAGCAGGGAGTAAGGGAGGGGACAATGGATCGAATATTCAATTTTTAGGAGTCTTAGACTTTGGGGACTGGCTTAAAGGGAATGTGCAAGAATTTAGCAGTTTCTGACTGAGTTTGGGGACTTGCGCATAGAATGCCGCTACTCGTTATGTATGTTTTGAATATTGCAGACGGGGAGAAGGGATAAGGGAAGTGGGGGGAAGGGAAATAAACACTCGTTGTGTTAGTTTGGAATGTAGCAGACGGGGAGAAGGGAGAAGGGAGGTGGGGGCAAGGGGCAAGGGAAATAAACAGAATAAAAAGGGGCAGTCATATTCTTGCTAGCAGCTGGCCGGGTCCAATAATCTTTTAATATAAAAATCAAACCAAAAAACCTCAATATATTTCATCAAAAACAAGTTGTGATTTCACTTTACATGACGCTATGGAAATCTATTATTCAATTAACAATCCCTTTATAATTTCCTACAAATTTATTGGATTAAACTGGATTTCATGCCCTTTCTTTGATAACTCTTATATTGAATTAATTGCCCATTGTCCCCTCCCTTACTCCCTGAGATTTAAGCCATTGCATGTTAAATTGCTTTTTAAATGTTTTTTTCTTCAACTGATTAATTTTAACAGAATTATGATAGATATAGAAAATGTGTATGTTAGTCCGCGCATGGATTATAGGTTGTTACAACAACAGCAGACAATATTGAGTTGTATTGGTTTGCTGCGCTACTTGTAGATAATATCTTACCTAAAGTAGATTATAGAGTAACTTCGCTACTAAAAAAAATCAAATAAAGTCTGGTATTTGAACTTCTCTTAGACATAGATATGACCCTAACACTATCTCTATTCACAGTATTTGGCCCAGAAAAAAACTTGTGCCACATGGATCAAATACGCCATTGTCATCATGGGGAGGGCTAGATATTTGGATTTTTTAATCATTTTGTGTTAGCACCCAAAGTTTTATAAACTATTTTCCTTTATTCGTTGTTTTGGTACTTTTATTAATTTTTTATTGGTACATTGGTTCAAACGAGCAATGTCCACACTTTTTCACCAATAATTGTAATCTTCAGAAGAGGTAATCTTGTTAATAATCATTGAGGATGTAAATTTATTGATCTCGCAGTGTATTTTATTTGATATAAGTGAAATTCTGACTCTGGAAACTTATGATAATTTTGGTTTGGATTTATTTTACTCAATTGTCCTCTGCCTTTCTGTTAATATAAATAAATCTAATAATACTTTCTAATAAATCTTAATCTTTGAATTTATGTCCCCCTTTCTAATTGTAATGGTTAACTTACAGTTAGGTTGGGGCAAATTTATTATTAGGGTGCCTCAAACTTCAATTAAAACCAAAAGAAGACTGCAAACGGTCATATCTCTGTTTTACAATTCAAATAGTTACCAAAATATGGCTAAACCATACAAAAATATTATCACCCCTTTGACAGTATTTTTATTCTTTTAAGATAATGGTTTGGGTTTTCTGTGCTCACTAGTTATTTTTAGGGAAAGCACTATATTTGGTCTAATGTGATAATTTATTTATTTCCTTTTCAGGAGGATAAAGTATACAGCCTAACCGAGCATATGCAGACACTATTGGGATACAAAGAGTACAACCTGCAGAGATATTCATCTGATCAGGTAAAAATAATATTACAATGAGTATCTTTTCAAGTTTTCAGAGATTAAATGTATAAAAAAGTGCAACCTTTAAATATATTCATCTTTCCAGGCAAATGAATAAAAGATACTAAGAGTATCTTAAGTTTTCAGAGATTATTAGATACAAAGATTGCAACCTTCAGAGATATTCATCTGATCAGGTAAAAAAATTTCAATGAGTATCTTAAGTTCTCAGAAATTATTACCATACAAAGAGTACAATCTTTAGAGATATTCTTCTGATTAGGTAAATTTACACAATGATGCAAAGTGTATCTTAAGTTCTCAAAGTTTATTCGAATACAAAGAGTGCAAAATAGAAAGAAATTCATCTTATCAGGCAAATTAACATAATGTTACAAAGAGTATCTTAAGTTAACAGAGATTATTGGAATACAAATAGTTCATCCTACAAATATATTCAACAGGTAAATTAACATAATGTTACAAAGAGTATCTTAAGTCATCAGAGATTATTGGAATACAAAGAGTACAACCTTTAAAGATATTCTTCTGACCAGGTAAATTAAAACAATGATGCAAAGAGTATCTGAACTTCTCAAAGTTTATTAGAATACAAAGAGTGAAAAATACAAAGATATTCGTCTTACAAGGTAATTTAACACAATGTTACAAAGAGTATCTTAAGTTATCAGAGATTATTGAAATACAAAGAGTACAATCAACAAAGATATTTAATCAGTCAGTCAAAAAAGATAATTTTAAATATCCTTTGTTACTAGTTTAAAAAGTTTTCATGTTAAAGAAAACTGACTCACATTATAAGTGTATCTTAAAACATATAAATGAATTGATGTAAAAGCACTAAAATGTGAAGTTGATCTAAAAGTAAAATAAATTTTTTGTTTGTTTTTCAACAGGGAATATGAAGATATGTTTGCAAACTTTAAATGATTAAAATATAAATATGTACATCAAGTGAAAACATTTTTTTCCATTTGCATTTTAGAAATATGCATATCTTGCCTATCTATCTATCTATCCAACTGGATATCTTGCATTCTCTATGACAAATTTGCATATTTCTGCTATCTATCTAGATGTATGTAAAACATATTATAGTTATCTATCATTATATTCAATTTCTTAAGTTAGATATAAAAATATCTAAATGTTTAAATATCTTATCTCCCTTTATTCTATCAACTTTGTATCTACCTATATTTCTCTAGATCCTATATATTTATCTTTTGTTCTATCTACCTATCCACATATCTTTTTTGCTTTCTATCTGTGAATCTTACTGACAAATATGCATATCTTATATATCTCACTCCTTGCATAATAATATTTCTTTCTCTCCCCCCCCCTCTCTCTCTCTCTCTTCCTTATCTTAATTTTGCATGGCTTAGAAGTAAAAAAATACTGATATGCAAAAAAAATCTTTAAAACAACTCCATTTATTTATTTCTCAATTTTGCATCCCACTGGACCAATTGGGTTTTCCTTTTCATAATAACTTCTATTTGGTCTAAATAATCTTCTAGTAGAACTATTTTGCTAAACAACAAAACTACTGTTTCACAGGAACAGTTTTATGCAAATAGAATAAAAAAGTGCAGAGACTTATTTGTACACACACTATTTTTTTTTCTTTTAAAGTTACTTTAAGTGATGTATGATATCTATCTATCTTTATTTTTTAGCATGTCTTTCTCTGTATCTATCTATCTCTCTGATATTATAGTTTTTATTACTTCTATTCATTAAGTTACATAGTAGTGACATTATTATATGGTCACATATATGCATCTACAAATCTAACTAATAAAGGGCATGTTATTCTTTTTTGTGTATTTCTTCTTTCCGTAGATATTAATGATAAAAAATGTTTGGTTTTAAATAACTATTTATATTATAAATATATTTTACTTGTTTCTTGTATTTTATAACAACATGTAAACTATTGGCACTTATTTTTGTAACTTTTTGAACACTAATATTTAAAAAGAAAATTTATAAGCGTAGTTCAATTTTTATTTTATTTGTTCATAACTATAGTTTAGGTTAGGGTAGATTTCATTGGGTACTGGGTAGCTTAAGGTTAAAAATTACAGTCACAGGAGCCGTTCAAAGTTTCCTGGGCACCTGGAGAATCAGTCATTTTTTATATGCACTATAAAGAGCTTCAAATTTTACCTGGATTACCCAGCAAAGTATGGTAGTGTCCTATGTCCAGTAGGATAATACTGTTAAAAACATTTCGGTATTATCCTCTTAGAATTTTTTTTTCAATATTGAAAATTTGAGTACCCCCCCCCCCCCCCCCCCCCGACAGCGAACTATGATTTCTGGCCGCAGCGCTCGGCTCCCTAGCCTGCCTAGCCGCAGCACTCGGCCCCCTTGCCTGCCTAGCCGCAGCGCTCGGCTCCCTAGCCTAAAACCTAACCTAACCTAAAATAGTTGTTCGTCGGTAGTCGGGGGGGGGGGGGGGGGGGGGGGTATAAAATTGAAAAAAAATAGAAAAAAATTTTTCTAAGAGGATAACGCCAACATTTCAATGTCCACTTGTGTCTAATTATCCCATTTAAAAAGTTAGCTTTTCACAAAAAAATGAGTTAATAAGAACAGAAATGTGAGCATTTTCGTCCTCTCCCATCCATTTTAGAATTAATAAAATTTTAACTTGGCCTTTGCAGGGAACAAATGACATATATTAATTACAGAAAAACATAGTTTCTAGCTAATACTGCAAAGCTATACTACAATAAAAGCATTCAGCCTTGTTTCTCTCCTGAGACACGCTTTTTGAAGTTTGAATGGCTGGGAACAATAGCGTCATTTCAAACAATTTGTTACGATGCAAAATAAGGCGGCTTCTAAGATTTTAATGTTCTTGTTCTTTAACATCTCATTAATATGTTAAAATATGATGTTACATTAAGATTTAAAAGACCCTAGAACCAACTGTGCATATTTAAATACCGTCTTAAACAGATATCTATCCATCTATCTTGCTATCTATCAATCTATTCTGCTTATCTGTCTATTTATAAATTTGCATAAAAGTGCCCTATACCATATTTTTGCATTTTGGGTAGATTGATTGAATATCTAGATTTTAGATATCTTGCAGTGTTCTGGATATCTAGCTGTATTGATAGATATCTAGCTGTATTGATATATATCTAAGTAGATATCTAGGTTATATTATTGGATACTTAATTACCTACGTTGCTAAATATTTGATATAAGTGGTACCAGTTTCCAAGGGGGCGAAAATTTTGACACCCTCACCCCTTACGATTTTTGACACTCCCCATTAACCAAAATCTACTAAGGTGGGGTATAGGGGGTGTGAACATAAGTGGAGTATTTTACAGACAACAAAAGGGGTATAATTAAGTGTCAGGGGGTTGGATATTACCCCCTTGGTGTCTACCCACCCACTAAAAAGTCAAACAGGCGTCCCTGTAATGGTAAATAATAACTGAAGCGATCAAATTTGCTTTTGACAACCTCTTTAGCATAAGAGGGCTGTGATTTTTTACCCTGAAACCTCCCAGGGTGGTGTAAATATTTGTCAAGGGGGTGTAAAGGGGTGTAGGGGATGGGAAATAGATAAAATGAAACAAATAGAAATACGAGAAAATAGATGAATGCAAAAATGTGAATAAACAGTATCTAACTTATTTTTTTTTCTATATAGAACTTTATATGCCTTTAACCCCAATCCACCCCATCTGAATAGAAAGGGCGCACAAAAATAGGCAATTCAATAGGCATCACACACCGTTTTGGAAGAATAAAATACTAGAGTAGGGCACAGTGGAATTTCATGGGATTGTAAAATTATTATCAAATCAATAATAGACTAAAATTTATATCTGACGACAGCATTCTGTAAGAAATTAGGATACTAACTTGCATATATTATTTATTTGAAAATAATCAGTTATTTATCTATCGTATCATAGACAGCTTTCCCTCGATATTAATTAATATGAAAAATTGTAAGATTTAAACCAGTTTTATCATACTAACATAAATGGTAATAATTTTATTATTTTTATTTCATTATTCGTGCAAAATTGTCTGTAATACATTACTATATACATGAACTTTCAGTATGGCTGAGAACCGGTTATAATCCAGCAAATATTAATCGGGTTCGAAGCCATGATGGAAATTTTGTTCTGAAAGGGGCATACATAAAACATGGGATTATTTTGCATAGTGTGGTTTAAAGAGAGATGATATTTTTCCTATCAGATCGAGAGTTTTTGCTAGAACGTGGACATCTATGCAAACTAGATAGACAGAAAGATTCAAATATGTAGCTGAACAGATATGAAAATACAAAAACAGATATACAGACAAATGCAATATGTACAGTAGACACATATATTCAAATGGATTGACAGATACAATGAAATAGACTGATAAAGAAAGACAGACAAATGAATATTCAGATAGATAGATAGACATGTACTTAAAAATTAATAGACATATAAATTCAAATAGATACACACAAATAAATAAAAAAAATATCTAGTTAGATAGATAGACTTAATGAATAATGGGACAAAGTTACTAACACAAACGAACTACAAACAAACATACACAAATTTAGACTAATTGGAAAAAATGGAAAGATGAACAGAAAGACAAACAGACAAATAAGCTAAGAGACAAATAAGAAAGAGAGACAAATTATTTAGCAAACAAGTTATACACCTTTTACATTATGACATAGCCATCTTGTATTCAGTAATATGCATTTTATACAGTCAATGCAATGTAAACAAATTTTAAAATTGAAAGAGTTTAACAAAGTAATAAGACAATTATACGCTGGCGGACAGAAGAAAATACTTGTTACTTGTAAAGTAACTTTGCATTTAAAAAGTTTTTCTTCATTTATAAACATAGGCAAGATCTTATGCTACACAGAAACATCCTATTACTTTTATATATGGATTAGCTCCTTTAGTTCCAACCAGGTAGTTAAAATTATTTTACATAGGTCTGCAGTGCGTACGGATCTACTCTAGTTATACAGCTTCTGCGCTACACAAAACTGTAGCTATTTATTTATTTATTATATTTGTATAAACACTCGTGAAACAAGGTACAGCTATCAATCAATCAATTTAGATGGACATGCGCCATTTTATTTTTGGGTGAAGGTTGCACTTATAATTCGCAAAAGGAGGAGGTGGGGGAGGGGAATATAGCTGTCCTTTAAAAAATATATGCAAATAAGATTTACACTACTAATACAAAGTGGTGAGAGTTTTTTGTCTGAAACATAGGTAGATACCATAGAAACATCTTGACAATTATATCCATGTCCATAATTATCGCAGCAATGACAAAATAAAAAAAGATCTGTGAATAAATCAATTTTTAATTATATCTTCATTGGCAAGTGTCCAAGTCATTGAAACTGACAGACGGACGTACAAACAGACACTAGAGAAGCTCTGATCTGAAAAAAAAACATCTAGAAATATAATTAAAACACAAAATGTATTTTTAAAAATTCAAACAAAATCGTACTAAAAATCATTTAATCCTGATATAAAAGCAATATAATATCTGTGCAACTGTCTGTACCAAAGCATCACACTAACCGCAGCACCGCTGGATTTAAAGTGAAACCTTTCATAGGTTCTGGAGTGGTTTTAAACTATTTTGGGGGAGGGTAACTTCACCATCCTAAGAGAAATACCAGCCAAACCCCACAAAAAAAATTCTATTGAAAACTAAAATTATAAATAGGAGAATAACTCCACCCCACCCCCTTAATAACCCCACAGGCCTCTAGGGGCGTAGCTGCTAGTGTTGAATATGATAGATAGATAATATAAATATAGATAGATAGATACAGCAATTATATTGATGTTTCTTTTATGATAAGACAATAGGGCAGATAGGTAATTATTATCATGTGTAGATAATAACTCTTTTTTGTCCTTCCTTATTTTGTTTATTTTAAAATGTAAATCCATAGACACAGTGTTTCGCCCTTTTAGGGCTCATCAGTATGGCTCAATTCATCAGAGTTAATTTTGCACGTGGCGGGGCTTGAACCGGGAACCCTTAGATTACCAGGCCAACACCCTACCCATTGCGCCATTACCCCATGACGAGTAAGGAATGAAATTTCGACCAGAGAGCTCAACCAACTTATGATTAGTTGGGGGCCTTGCACTCATGGCTAATTAGTACGGTTTTTCATTCCCCTGAGAGTGCTCTAGTTCAGCCTAATACCTGACCGAACGAGCGATTCGTTGTCCGTTGAGATCTAGCTTACTTCTTAATTAACAGATTGAGATCTGCATTTTAAGGAAGCTTCTGTTAGCTCACGAAATAATTTTATACTATATTAGATGGTTTTTCATTTTCTGCCTCTTAGCTACCACTTAGATGCTTATATTTTTATTTGAAGCATAAGATCTCCTAAATGGATGGAACATTTATTTTGCGCTTTTAGTGACATGTAAGGTTTTAGACTATGTTTAAAAAAGTATATGCATATCGAGTTACCTATCTATCCATCCTTCTACCCAACCTTAACTCTATTTAACTAATTAAATGATTAATCTAGCTATCCATACAGAAACTGGTCATCGATAATTTTTAGCAGTCCATCCATTTTCACAAAATCTATCAATTGATTTATTTATCTTTCAATCAATGTATTTATTTAGGATCCCGAATCTGAGTATGTCCAATACGAGTTGGAGACAGTGCAACGAGAATTGGATTCTATGGCACATCTAAATTCTGTGCTTGCAACTGAAATTAGACAGAATGAGTATCTTCTATCTAATATGATCAGGTACACACATATTTACATGCATTAATAAAAGAACTAGTCAAGGATTTGAAGGGATAAGACAATGGCCGATAAATTAATGTACCTCCCCAATGATGATACTACACTAAACTACACCTTCTGTAGATTTAAATTAGTGGTTGGAAATTGCATCCCGGTATCAGCGTACGAAAAATCTTATTACGGGATGAAGAATGTATTCTTTCCTATTGACCCAATGTCAGGGTCTTACTTATTGGAAAATTAGCCCTGTCTTTAACTTTAATCGTGGCATCTTTTGTTTTGAATCTCAAAAAAGATCCCATGACCCTTAGTTGAAAATTGTTTTAAGATTATTAAAAAAGAAAAATTTCAATAAAAACTGCAGCTATTCCCCACTTGCAAAATTGTAAACAATTTTCAATACAAATAATGATTGTATGAAAATTTACACCTTTGAATAACCAACTGCCAAATTAATTCGGAAAAATATCACAAACCTTTTCAGCTGTCGTTGGGGGACCATTGAATTGACGACCATTATACCTGCCCTCAAAATATTATTTTAGATTTATTTTGCTTGTTGGCAATAACTTTTTACTTCTTTGATTATGACAAAGTCTTTTTATAGAAATTATGAGAGACGCAGCGACTATGCGAGTTATTTGGAGGAGGAGGTTACCCTATCCCAAGACTCACATGAGAATAACAATAACAGCAATAATAATAACAATAATGATGGAGAAGGATACAAGAGATATTCTTCCTCCAGTGATCATCATACTTTCTTTCCTTTTCCTTCAGGTAAAAATATACTAAGATAGAAACATATAGAAGCAATAGGATGTATTTATGTCTTTGTGTTGGACCGATATGGTTCTTCTTTAATGTGAAGCTTTTTATAGTGCCAGGGAAGGTTAAATATTATTTGGGAGGGGGGAGGGAAGTCTTTTCTATTCTTCCAATCGAAATCGCCACTAAAAAATACCCATTCCCCCTTACTTAAAAAAACTAAAATAGAAAGTAGAGGGTCTACAGACAAATTATAATTAGATTTTTACAAAACATTTTAATTAAATTTTTACTAGATGCATGTTAGGGGGCATCATGATTGGGTATTTTTTTAATACAGAAACCTAAATTTGAAAGTTCTTATTTACTTGACAGAGTACTAAGGTGGATTCTTTAAAAAAATTTGCCCCACTAATCGCTTAGTGGGGCAAAATTGTGTTCGTGAAAAATCCTCCATAATCACATAAAAAATCTACAAAAATTAAATAATATCTTATGTTAATAACCCTTCTGTGATTTTGTTTAATTTTTGTAGATTTTTAATGTGATTTTGGTAGATTTTTCACGAAAACAATTTTGCCCCACTAAGCGATTAGTAGGGCAAATTTTTTATAAGAATCCACCTCTGATTTTTTTATTTCAATATCTGTATTACACTAGATGGTCAAAACAAATTTCAAAGAGACGAAGATTTTTGTTTATATTTGGTCAAAGAAGTTGTATCAACTTTTTTTTTTATAGCTAGCCGGTTCTTTTAGTAAGTAGTAGATGTAAAATTTTTCATAGAATTCAGATATGCAATCGGTTTTTTTGTAGACCTCTTATTTTTTAAGTAATTTAAGTTTTTAAAAAAAATAATTAATTCGGTTTTAAGGTACTAAAACGCAACAAAATAAAAGAAGAAAATGGTCAGTAAGAACAAAAATAGTAAGATCTTTAATTTGACACCTTACTTTTAAAATTCTGTTGAGTAATTATTGAAAAAATCTATTTTTTTAACCTCGGTATAATAAAAACTTTAGACCTAAATATTTTCTCAAACAGACATAAAAAACATGGGTTCATATATACCATTAGAATCAGAAAAATATTACGAATCCATTGTAAGCAAAATTGAAAAAAATTAAAAAATTAAAAAATTACAGAAATGGCCAATTATTTTTTTTGTTCAGACAACACTGTTGTCTTCCCTTTTTTACCCCCTCTTTACCCCCTCTTTACCCCCTTCCCATTTTTATACTCAATTGAAGAATTAAGACGTTGCCTGTACAACATAATATGATATTTTCATATAATTCCTTTTATTGTAGTTTATATACTATATTGTAAACTTTTTTTTTCAATTTTGCTTACAATGGATTCGTAATATTTTTCTGATTCTAATGGTATATATGAACCCATATTTTTTTATTTGTGAAATAATAAAATTAAGTTCAAAGTTTTTATTCTCGTGGGTTTAAAAAAATCGATTTTTTCAATAATTACCTGACAGAATTGAAAAAGTAAGGTGTCAAATTAAAGATCTTACTATTTTTGTTCATAATGACTATTTTCTTTCTTTTTTTTGTTGCATTTTAGTACCTTAAAATCGACTTAATTTTTTTTTTTTTAAACTTAAATTACTTAAAAAATAAGAGGTCTACAAAAAAACCGATTGCATATCTGAATTCTATGAAAAATTTTACATCTACTACTTACTAAAAGAACCGGCTAGCTATAAAAAAAATAGTTGATACACCTTCTTTTATAAAATTCCACAATACGGGCGACTTATTACTGGAAATAAAAGAAATGACTGCCCATCGTACCAAAATGTGTACACTTTTAAATCAATTAATGTGATCAGATTGTTTCTATACTGCTATCCTATTGGATTAATTACTAGATTGTTCATCTAGACTTACTATATTTATTGCATCAACATTCACATTCTATAGTCAGATTTCTCTAATACAATAACGTTTTCTTATTTGTTGTCTCAATAATTTTGGGACTTTTACTGAAAATTGATTGGTTGGTTTATTAAGTTGAGTGTTCAATCACTAGTTTTACTTTACAGAAGGGGTAATTTTGTGTGTCATTATTATGAATGTACATCCATTTATCAACCATTTTCTTTTAGATCCCTGTGTATTCATTGCAAAGTGTTTTTTATTTAGTTTTAATTAAAAGTGACAATTAAAGATAAGGTTGTTGCAGCAACTAGCAAGGGTGTATTTTGCAATTTTTAAAAGTGGGGGTATGGGGTAATAAACCAAGTCTCAATTCCTCCCCCTTACTACGATAAAATTATATACCTCTTATTTAACTAAATCCTAATGAGAGTTTCTATATTTCTGTCTAAATTATTATAATTCTTTAAAATTTCGATTTAAGTTTTAATGATTATGTAGACTATATATCAGCCTCTTTATCATGACCTCTTTAATAAAAGTGACTAAGGGTGATGGTTTCATTTTTTTTACAGGATATGCCCTGCAGTGTCCTAAAACAACCCCCAATAGAATTCGTAGAATCTTAGAACCTAATTATTTAGTAACTAAAAATATGAAGAAAAAAACCAGAGAGGAGGGATTAACTTACAAAACCAACTTTCTTCGTGGCTGACACTTATAGCAATTAAAATTATCACAAATTAATGGCCGTGTTTCCAAAATTTTACTACTCATTCTACTAATAACCAAAGGATACACAAATATTTTGCCTTTTAATATGAAGCAAAAAACATTTTAATAATGATCTTGTAATGAACGAACATAGATATTTTCTTATTTTTCTTCGTATTTTATTAATTCTTTTTTGCCTCTGGGACCTAGATTCAAATAGGCTACTTTTAAGCTATTTTATTTGCAAACGTAGCTCTTTAAGGGGATTTAAGTTTTTACTGCCTCCCTCCGCCTCCCCCTTTCTTTGAATACAGAACATCAAAATGTTAGGGACGTAGCCGCTTTTCAAAAAAAGGGAGAGACAATATAATCTTCCAGTGACCTATCCTTTTTTATGGTTGAAGTGATGACAAATAGTTTGTAAAAAATATTTTATGTATGCAAGCAAAATATTGGACAAATTACCCTTTTCTACAAGTGGAGTAACATTCCCCTCCAATTCATCGTTTTTATAAGCATAGCTAGCAGCTAGCCCCTAGAGGCCTCTATATGCTTTTGAGGGAAGAGGGATAGGGGGAAAAATAAACTGTCCCCAAGGGGGAAGGCGGTTCTAGAGGCGATTTCGCTTTGGAGGATGAAGGTATAAAGTTTCGGTTCAGCAGTTAACGATACATACAGACAGACATCCTGTTTCCAAGTATAGGATTGACATTATCGTGATTGTTTTTTTAACGGTATATATTTATCATTTAAGGGGGGAGGTTGTGACTTACTAGATAATTATAAGATTTATCAAATATTCAAAGGTTTATTTTAATACTTCCAGTTATGGGACAGTGATATATTTACTGAAAAAAAGCAATATTTAATCTCTGCAATAGTAAAACGTATATTATTAAAGCTACTCCACAAGTCATACATGTTAGTTTGTACGTCTTACTGTCTCTTATACATTGTCATTACTTAGCCTTGCCAATTCTATGAACATGGTCCCTCCCTAAAGTTTATGTACATAATCAAACAATTGTTTACCCTTTTATTAAATCTTGATCAATTGAAACAAACTAGCAGTATCTAAAGACACAACCCAATCTTTCCCGATTTTGTATAATTTTTACGGAACACGATTCCAGTGACGTCATATTTTTCTTCCCCGAAAAAGGGAAGGGGGGAAGAAAAAAAGAGATGGGAGAAAAGGGGGTTTTCCCCATCTCTTTTGAAGAGATTTTCTTCCCCCCTTCCCTTTTTCGGGAAAGAAAAATATGACGTCACTGGAATCGTGTTCCGTAAAAATTATACAAAATCGGGAAAGATTGGGTTGTGTCGTATCTAAACTTTTAAACAATAATTTCAATCAATTCAATGGGTAATTTTGTTTCGGGTTTATACATGAATTTATTATCCATTGTCTTATCCCTTAATATCCATAACTATTAGTTTATTTTAATATCTGTCTCTCCTCGTACTTATGAACTTCTTACTGCACCCAATTCAAACAGTTATGAATATATGGATGGCTGTTCTTACATAATGGATGCTCTACAACCAAAGTTTGTTGGTACGTTCGTCACCACGTCAATTTGTTCATATACACTTGGTAAATTTGAGTTTAATAAACTCAGAATTTGCATATAGTATTCATATTTTAAATAGCATTTGCTGTATGATTTAAATAGATATCCTTAATTTTTAAAAATCATCTTAAAGTTTACACTATGATTTCTTTAAAAATTTGGACACTGCTAGTTTATACTGTAAATATACTCATTAAAAATTGGATATGTCCCCAAAGTTTTGAAACAACAAATAAGAGAACGTGTTCACTATATTTTTTGGTACAATGTCCCCTCTCTCCCTGGGTGAGACTGAAAATAGGTAACCAGCTTCAAATAGATCCATATTAACTTTAAGGGATAAACATTCGAAAAAAAGTTTTCCATGCCTTATACCAAAAAGGTTTTAGCTGGTATAAAAGGGGTATTGGTCTATAAATTATACTGGCACTCTACATTTTATGATCTTTTCTTTCTTAGGGTTGGTCTAGAAACGTTAAATACGTTTACAAATATTAGTTGGATTAAACTAGAAGTGATCAAACTTTTCAACCAATATTATTAACCATTGTCCATTATCCTTTAATAACGTCGTATTTAGGGGAATGTTGATTTTTCTTCCATTTGGCTTATTAACAGTAATTAATGTGTTATTTGCTTTTAAGATAATATATCCATGTTTCTAGGCACAGCATGAAATATAGTTTAAATGACAAGTCAAATTTTAGAGCACATACTTGTCTATGTTTACACAAGCCTGTTAAAATTGGAATGCCTACTTTTGCGTTATGTAATATCTATATTTGCGACAACTTTGATAAACTGCCAATTGTCAATATTTACAAAATGGCTTGCTTGTCTCAAGATCCATGTTAGATCTATATTGGAAATTACATCTATAAGAGAGAATATTTAAAATTCACAGTGGTTAAAATGTCTGCTTTTTCAAATTTAACAGACATATTATTGACTCTTTCTTACTTAAGATAATTAGCCTGATAGTTATTTTGTCTATATGACCAATTATTTCAATTTAGATTTGTAATTCATATAATACAAATAAATAAATGTTTGTTGGTGTAATGAAAAAAAATAAAAGAGAGAGAGAGATAGATGTATAGTTTGATTAATTCCATTTACAAATAAGTTATCAGATTTGATTCTTATTGTAGAGTAGCTTTGCTTTAATAAATTTTATTGTTAGTTTTGTTTAAACACCTCTAGCACATGTTAAAATGGGTTTGGAGTTAAGGAGTTGAGTCATATTCAACTATGGACAAAGGAATATGTCAATAGAAGATTAATCAACATTTCCTAACGTATCAAGGATCTTAAGGGATAAAACAATGATCCATATAAATTGTTGTGCAACATCAATTATCAAAAATACACTGCTAGTTTGAACAAGATTTTATGAAAGTTCCCAAAGGTTTTAAGCCAACAAATAAAATGTTTTAGAATGTAATTTACAGTCCACTGTCCCCTCCCTCCCAAGTATAGATAATAAAACTATAAGAGCCAGCAACGCAATGACAAATTTTGTTTTCCTATAGCTTGAAATAATTTAGGGAAAGCATTTTTAATCCAGTTACTTATCTTTGCATCCTATGGAGAAAAATATTATTTTACTGAAAAAAACTTTAACTTAAATCATTGTTTTATAATTTGAAATATGCACATTCATCTTAGAATTTGTTACAGTAATTGTTATTAGTAAAGCTACTCTATAATAGAACTTTTCAAAAGTCCATACGTTACTTCATCATTGTAATTTTGTTAATTGTTAATTTGGTGTTACTTCTGCACCTATAAATTCATGGATTCAGATATATCTATCAACCTATCTATTCATGGTGCTGTATATATATTGAAAGGAAAATAATTCTACACTTTGTCTGTCTATGTGTATAACTGTCCATCTATTCAACCATGTAGGTATCTTTCTGTCTGTTTATCTAATTATCTATTTATTTATCTAGGTGGTGATTACAAAGACGAGCCTAGATTCGGAGTAGGCCATACTCTCGACAGTATTGAGGAGGAGAGTGAGACAGAGGAAGATGACCAGGAAACTAAATACTTTTAATTTTACGCTCCAGCGGATGTAATTTCAACTAAAATCTAACAAATTTACCTATTGATCCCTCGGCCTAGAATTGCAGTCAGTTAGGCAAATATTCCTATTGGAATAAATTTTTCAAAACCTTGCAAAACAACTTGAAACCTGCCTGATGTTCTCTAAACCTAGATCTTTCAAATGAATACACTAGGGATTAATTTTGAATGAAAGTATTTTGGTGATCAGGAGAGAAGTAACACTGAGGAGGCAGAAGAGACAGATTCTCAACACTACGAAGATTTTCCTGTCATTGCTCCACCAGACAGATTCAAATCAAACAGTCTTGTCTCTATAGGTAACTGAAAAAAAAGTTACATACAAATCAAGAGTTAAATAAAACATTAACATAATATTCATCAAATTCCCTTAAAGTGCGTTATCGAGCTCAAAAATAAATTGAAAATAACAGGGGGGGGGGGGGAGTAGTTTGTCTTTTGTTTATAGCTTCAACTCAGGTTCGGTGAGGCTCTCCCTTTTCTTCTTTTAAAATAGAAGGGTAGGGGTTCTGTGTTCGAAAGACATTTTGAGGGAAAGCACAGAATATTCTTGGTTAAAAACTTTGCTTCATTTTTTGTCCGTTACTTCTTTATTCAGGTCTATCTTTACACACCTAAATGCAATGCCTTACTTATTCCCTTTAAAATAATGTTTATGTTTTATTAAATTTACACGTCCTTCTTTAACATATTATTGCATTTATAGGTTGCACAACTGATGACCTACCCAATCACTTAAACAAGACCTACCCAAACCTGGATGACCGGGGCGACAGTGACTGCAAGTCTCCATTCTCGACCTCCAGCAGCCAGGACTCCTCGTACCAGAGCTACCACCACAGCGAGTTTGACAACATCTCCCCCAGACCAAATGAATTTTACCAAAAGTCGTATTCGCGGGATAATTTCGCCCGCCATAGTTTTCATAATTTTACCCCCGCTAGAGTCAGGAATATAACATCAACAAACTTGTATAATAATAACAATGACACCGTGTGTAAAGTGATGCCGCTGCCAAAATCAAATCCCCCATTGTCGTCGTCCAACAATCAAATGTTGTCTACGCCAAATGTCCACTATTCTCCTGCTAAACAAAATGGCGGCAAAACTGAAACCTATTCCACAGCATACTACAATAAAAATGGCGGGAAATTTGAGGCCTTTGCATTGGGTACAAATTGCAGTAGCACTGCGAACACCAACAGTACTTCAAATGGGACAGAAAAGTCTGTCAGGTTTGGTTCTAGTCAGTATATCTCTACATATGGCCATGAGGAGCCCATTTTGGGTACAATTGAAACTGCAAAACCGGTTATAACCAGCAATGGAGACTCTAAAGTGAAAGGCATTCTGAAGACCAACCTGGATGCCAACATGATGTCTCTGTTACTTGACAGTGAGGATGGAACCCCTGTTTGAAAAAAACAAGCTTTAAGGACATATACTACAATTAAAACTATTAAAAAGAATTTTCTCTTAAGGGTTTGCTTTAATTCGTTTATCATGGATTTCTTTTTCAAACCCAAGGCATTTTATTTTATGATAAAAAGTGATTATTAACCTATGATAAGAATTGTGGTTTTATTTGTGATATTTTATTGTTTAAGTAGTAAATATTTGCTTAAAAATGAAATTGTTTACTTTTTTTGTATGTATTTTTATGATTTTTGAGCTAGTCTTATATTTTTACCTAGTAATGTTTATTTTATAATATGTTTATTTTCATAACATGTCAGAAATCTGTAAAGCATTTATATCTTTATATAATGAAATATACATTAAATGATGATCTTTTTAATTTTTTTTGTGTAAAATGAAAATTATTTATTTGCTATAAAAGATAGAAGCATTTGATAAAAAACTTACCAATTATCATCAACTCTTAAAACTCAATTATACTGTTCATCTGATGTAAAAAAAATAAAATTTTGAAAAATATACGACTGAAATTTTGCGAAGATTCCTCTACTTTATAACTATGTCAGTCCATCCAGCCTTCTTTGTTTATCCGTCAGATAAACTTGTTTTAGTGGTCATCCTTGTTTATACTGTTTATTGCATGAAAATTCTTGCATGATTTGTTTATAAAAAAGTTTCTACGGCCTTTTTAATATTTTTTGATTTTCCTAATTTGCAAATTTACATGTTATGTTTGAATATGCGTGCAGAAAAAATACGCAAAAATTCTTTTTGCAAAATGGTTTCCTCTAAAACAACATTCTGTATAAAGATTAAAAACAGCCAAATTTTAAATTTGTTTTAATTTCTGGTAGCAAGAATAGCTAAACAGATTTCTGATACAATAAAGAAATAACAACAAGATCTTTAAGATTGTATATTTTAAACTGTTTGACAGACATACTAAAATGAATCTTAAGGGATAAGATAATGGACTTTTAAAAATTGATGTATGCCCTAAGCTATGGCAAACAAAACTACCTCTCTGGTGGCTTGAACCAACCAATCAATATTCATATAAGTTCCCCCTACAAACTTTAGATAATAACAAGCTTACGAAAGATCAAAAAGTGCAGTTTTGGATAAGCACCATGCAAAATAATTGTAACAAGAATTCTAACCCAGACATTTTTGCTAAGGTGTTCTTGTATTTCAACAAAACAAAAAACACGAGGGTTGTATATACTTTGCAGGACTGTAATGACTATACCCCCTACAATATTCTAATTTATTTTCACCTGTGGTGAAAATAAATTATACCATTTTTGAAAGCGAAGCTTTTCTATAATTCGGGTCTGTACGTTATTAATTTCAAACTTAGGATAATACAACTGATTGTATGATGTTATCGTTCTATTTATTTGATTTTTGGAACATTCCTTCCTAAGACAACAAGGTACAATATTCAAAGCAAGTAATCTCCATAATCAAGCCCTAAAAATATAAATAAATAACTCGTATTCAATGACAACTTATTCTTGAAAATTTTATTTCCCGGTCATTTATTTGTTGAAAAGTTTGGACATCCTATATTAGGTTGATTTGATAATATGAGTGGGCGAGGGATAGAACTTGTTATACTCAGGTACACATAATCAGATAACTAAATGCAAACTAAAATGGTATCCAAGATTTTATAAACAAATATACTTAAATGCTTAATAACTTTGGGTATCTTTCTTATTAAAAATTGATAGGTTGCAGGTTCTATATTTAGCAGTATCTAAATTTTTTAACAAATAATTTTATTTATAGAAGAGGTATTATCATTAGGGATATACATTAATTCACCGTTCATTGTCTTATCACTATCAGTGGCGTTCGGTTGGGAGGGGGGTGTCTGCCTGTCTTCCCCTTTTTCATCTCCTAATGGTTTCACATCCCGCTTGTGCTTTGCACGCCACTGTTAATGACCATGTAGTATAAAAAACAACCTTTAAAGCATTAGAGACAAAGATCAATCTAAATGCTCTATCAATATTGTTTAGGTTGGATTTTTGATTGTATGTATCTGTCCTATTCTGGTAAACGGACCTTAGAGAATTTCTCTAAAAAGTGTGTTTCACAACAACTAAACTAATTTTCAATAAACTAAAATATTATTTACAACTTAAAATGTAGAATTTGGACGTTAAACAGAAATTCATGATAATTCTGTAGGATTATAAAATTGATAGCACGTCAGATATAATCTGAAGAAAAAATAAAGAAATTTAAATGCGTTACATCAATAGGATGATTCTACCAAGAAAAACTTCGATATAAAGAAGCATGTTGTACAATAAACTTAATAAGAAAAGAAGAAAATAAGATCTATTTATTAACCAAGATTCTCCATTTGATAGCTTATAATTACTGGAAGGAGAAAATTTTGAGAGATTATTTTAATCAAAATGATCTCCCCCCCCCTTGCAATGAATATTGGACAGTAAAAAAACACAGATTGAGGATATAAAAGTTTATAAATATAGAGAAAAGTAAACAAATGTTACAAGTGACTATGTCTAGAAAAGGAATTATTAAACTGTGACAAGTATTTCTTATAGAATTATTCAGACAAAACAGCCAACTTCATTTTTTAATGTTCAAAGTTTAAATTACTGCTACTTTGTCATTAAGAAGTGCTTATCAAGTACTAAGCTCCTCCCCATATTTTTTAAAAGCTGAAAATAAGGAGGTTGGGGGTTAATTTTTCCCCTATGTCTTGTCTAATCCTTGTGGGGCCAATACTTGTGACGTCCTAACTCTGATGGCTACCCAATTTTCAATACTCTATTTACAACTCATATTGAATAAAACATTTATGATAAATTTTCAATACTCTATTTACAATTCATATTGAATAAAACATTTATGATAAATTAAATTTACAAATATTTTGATATTTTTTATGCAATTATTTTTCTTGATATTCTGTAATGTATTAACATATTAAGATTTTCTCTCGTAGGATTTAGATAAACCCACTTTAAACATAGATGACAACATACATAAAAGCATAGCTTAACCCAGGAAAATACATTGAGAATAATTCGAAGAGAATAGTTTTTGTTGTCTGAATATTTATTACATATAATACAATAAAACTGTTTTAAACAATCATAGTTTTTTTGTGTTAAAAGTTTCAATGGTTTTAAGATTAGTTCTTACTGCTACATGAAGAAGAAAGGTTTTATCTTCCCGTCCCCATAGTTTAGAAAAGCTTAACATGGTTTTAGGCTATTTTATTTTTAGATATAAGTCTTGATATGGTTGTATGCTATTTCATCTGTCCCTAGCAGCCGCAAGTTTTTATTCTAGCATACATAACTATCTGCTAGGCCATGTATAAATACAGTAAGAAGGACAGACAAATGGGTATGCACAAAATAGTATAGAGAAGATTTGCTCTTAACAAGGACACGCTACTTAGATTAAAGCGTAGCTAATTTTATAATAAGATTATATCTATTTTAATGCTCTCCAGAGATAAGTCTACTCAAAGTAAAAGACCCAATTAATGAAATACATGTAGGTAAGTTCTATATTGTGTTTTTACACTGAGAAGGGGGACAACGGGCTGTTTCTTACTCTAGTCCCCAAAGTTTTATGATAACTTTTTACAGGTGGGGTAATTTTGTTTATGGTCAATAATCATTGGGGATGTATATCAATTTATCTCTTATCTCTTTAGATCTATGGTTTTTACTTTTTCAAAATGTTCAAAATATCTTGCCTCGGACTATGGCTTTAGGTCTGCAAAGAATCTGTCTGCCTTTCCCTTTTCTCTAAATCCCCCGCCCCCCTCTGGCAAAACTCTGTGCACGCGCCTGTCTTAAATGCTCTTAATTTCAATATGATATTAGAATTTATATGAATTATTTATGAATTTAAAGTTAGATTAAATCTTACAGGCAATAGTGATTGAATATGAATTATGGATAAAATCACGTCTTGGGGACAAGCTTTCTTGAAAACAGATTAGACAGGTGCTTTTACACAAAGTCCCGGTTAAGCACGGATAACATCGCCCATATCTTTCTAAGGGGGGGGGGGGGATTTCCGCTCTGCTTACTACCTGCTGGAGGGGGGGGGGGACCCAATATTATCTAAAGGTCATAAAGCAATGAAAGAACGAAAGCTAACCACCCGTAATTTTTAATTTATTTCCAAATTTATTATTCAAAGAAACAATGTGTTTTGGACTAATAAATATAATTGTTAAACTGTGTTGATCACTCTTTTACCAATTATGATATAACTATCGGCTACGTCCCTAGAGGCCCCTAGGAGCACTTGAGGTGGATCGTGGAGGTGAAGTCGACCCCCACCAATTTTCAATTTTAGATTTCAAAAAAAGTAAAACAAATTTGGGGAGTAATTTTTCTAGGGGCAATTTCTCTTGGGATGGTGGAGATACCCTCCCTCTAAATAGTTAGAAATCTTCTCTGGGTATATAAGAAGCTTCACTGTAAAGGAGAACCATATAGGTGCAGCCGTTAACGAGATCTTTCGCTACGGACAAAAAAGCTTACCACCTAATATAATATTATTTTGCCAGTGATCGCAGTTGAATTTTTCTTGATAAAGCATCTACCTGGTATTTGAATTATTGCTTAAAATTATACATTGAAACAAGATTATGAGGGCACGACAACATATTGTCGGGCTCAAACCAGGGAGGGAGGAGACATTTGAGTATAATTTGTGGTGCAACTCAAACTCAATCTCTCTTTAGCTTAAAATATTGGAGGTTTTTAATTGATTAATTTTTAGCGTCTGATCTTTTAAACCAATAACTTTAATCTACAAAAGAGATAATTATAATACGAAAAATTAAGATTTTTTTTATAAAAAGTAATAAGGATTTTTATTTGTACTTTAAAATTTCGCCAACCACGAAAAGTTGAGTTCTCCAATTAAGAGAAGCTTCTCATTGGTCCCTGAATGGGTTAAGGTTTTATTTAATTAAAGTCTTTTTTCTGCACCAACCTTCCTCTCCCTCATCAAATAGAGGCCATAAGTAAAAAGTCTTTTGCTTAATATTTCTGGCCCATATGCGTATTAAATAACAAATTACATAATAGTACACTCATAGCCAATTATTCAGTAAGTTTCTTAATACACATTTAGAACACTTAAAGGTATAGTCTTTAGTTTAGACTTATTTGCAACAAAGGTATATATATTTAAATATTGTTATAGTACGAGTTTAATTATACAAATTTAGAGGTATAGTCCTCATTTCAGGCTTATTTGTAACAAAATTACACGCATTGCCTTTTATTTTGTAAGTTTCATAATACACATTCAGGACATTTACAAGTAAAGTCTTTATTTATTAAATTATTTATAAAATATATCATCAAATGCATTTATAAAATTTTATTAATTTAAATGAAGATATTAAATGTAGAATCCCTATTTATTTGGAGTTGATTTAATAATTAATTGTCGAAGAGTTATTATTTATTTATTAAATTATTTACAATAAATATCATAAGGCGCATTTATAAGTGTTCAATTCTATCCCTTTTCATTTAGAGTTGATTTAATAATTGATTTTGGAACAGTTATTGTTTTTTCTCTAAATTAATAAAAAAAATGTATTCAAAGCTTATACCTTGTTATATTCTTGACTAATGAAAGATATAAGAAAACTATTATATATCCTTATAGTTACAACAACAACAAAAAAGTTCCCTAATAATGTGTAAATTGAAGAGTACCTTTTTATACATGTTGAAATAGTGAATTAAGGACTAATGTATGCGAACTCTCAACTTTAGCATATGTGCCAAATTTAGTTACATTGGTAGATGGATAGATAATTATACAAATGGAAATATTTGAGCAGATGAATAGTTTGGTGGAGGGTACCACCACCTTCCCATGAGAAATCAGAAGGGTAAAAATAATCCTCCCCCCCAAAAAAAAAAAAATATTTTAAACTAATATTTTTGTATGCTTATATTGAAATACATATCTATCTCTATCTATCTAACTAAAATGTCCCACCATTAAGTGCTTTTTTTTACTTTTAATTTTTAAAACTAAAATAAACAAGGATGACAACATCCATAAAAGCGAAGCACTGAAACGGTAGGACAAACGGACATTAACATTTGTATAGTGTCTAAACTGAATAATCAGAATATAAAGTATAAGAGTCGAAGCAAAATTGTAAGTAAATTTGTTGGAAAACTGCTTGATACAGAATAATGTTTATGGACATACTTACATTTTTAGGACTTGATTATAGAGTTGCTTCGCTAACGGACCGACCCTAATTATAGAAAAGCTTCGCTTTTAAAAATAGAATGGGTCGAATTCTAATCTCCCCCCTTCCTCCAAATCCAGTTTCACTAAAGGCCTCTAGGAACGTAGCCACTAGTAGTTAATATGATAGATAGATATAAACACAAAAGGATAGAAAGATAGATAATGCAAGTGCTGTCAAGTTTCACTAATGTGCCAAATTTGTGCTCCTAATAGGGGTAAGTAGACCAAATGGGCCAAAATAATGTTTTTATATTTATGCAAGAAAAAATTACGTCATTTGTAGCGCAGTGTTAAGGACAAAAATAAATTTTTTGTGATATAATGTAAATAGATTACTAAATCGACTTGTTAAATTTTTATAAATCTGTCAATAACAAACAAGACAGAAAATTTGTCTGTATATTAAACTTATGGTTTCTAAAACTTTTATATAAATTTGTGGGTCGAACATTCCACGTCCCTCTTTAAAGTGAGCCTAGAGGCCTCTAGGACAGTATCCGCTAGTTAAGTATTGTGTAATAAATAAGACTATGTCGTTAAGACTGACGCAAAGACCATATTATTACAACAACTGCACTACTAAAATAAGAAGTAGCCTCAAAAGAAAACATACAGTCAGTCTAGGATTCAATTTTTAGATAAAATACAAAGTTTGCTGTTTTGATTAAACTCTAAAAAGAATAGTTTTCACCCCTCATTTAAAGTCTTTTTATGCATTATTTTCTGTCAGAAAATTCCTTCCTCAAATTTTTAGCAGTAGAAAAAAAATATTTTATAATACATGGTAGTTTGATGTATGTTCGAATATGTGAAACTATCCTGTAAGAAAAAACTTTTTGACCGTAAAGTCTTAAATTTTTAGAAAAGCTTATTAATGGTCTTATATATGCATTAAGTAACAAATAGTAAGATAGATACTTAGACATAGATCAAGCAATGTTATTATAGGATGGAGAGATAGATAGGGTGAAAATATGCTTGATGACATATTAACTTTATTGATGCCATACATAAGTAGTTTATTTTAAATTGATTAAATAGATATTTGAATTAATTTAGTATATGACTTTTGTCAAATTAAATAGAAAGATATAATAGTTATTAGATCTTTTCATGAAAATACCCTTTTTCAAATTTCAATCTTCTGCTAACCTAAAAAGTTACTTTAGGGGCCTAGAAATATATGTACAAAATTTCAGCTCTCTATCTCTACTGGCGACCTAGCGCCAGGCATGTAAAATATCAACAGATAACGGTAGCACGGCGGTTTTAACAATATCTCAGTAATGTGCAGGTTTTAAGCTCTTCTGCATATTTCAATTTAAACACGTAAGGCCAAAGATATTATATCCAAAAAATCTTTTGTCAAAGTCTACTCTAGACCTAGCGCCAGTCAGTTTTCTAAAATTATGCATTTTATACCTGTGAAAAATGAAATCACCAGCTCTAGGTGTAGAGTAGACTTTGACAAAAGATTTTTGGGATATCATATCTTAGTCCTTATGTGTTTAAGTTGAAATATGCAGAACACCTAAATTCACCTTCCAAGCCATTCTCTAAGCATTTTAATTTTTTTTTTGAAATAACGGGATTTCAAAACTGCCTTTTGAAAAGGCCTAAAAAATATCTTTTTTTGTCCCTTTTTTCACTGTATATAGTTACAACTTATTAAGATATTATTCTCAGTTAAAAAAAAATTGGCCCTTCCAGCACCAAAACCGGCAAAAACAGGCAGTTAAACTTTTGTACCCCTACTTAACCCCCTGACAGACCCCCCCTCTATCTCGGCTCCTGTTACAGATAGAGACGTAAAACTTTTTCTGGTTGTTCATGTGTATTTTTAGAGAATTAATTTTTCTAGTCATAGTGGTCAGACCGCTCCTTATCCGCTTTTTAGCGGCCAGCCGCTAAATATTAAAACAGCTGTAGAGCAGCCAATTTTAAAGCTAAGAAAACCAAATTTTATGACAAACTATTATTTTTTATAATAAAAAAAATACCTTTTCTGACCATCACCAAAAAAAGACAAATAAAGGAAACCGCCAATTTCAGCGGTAAAATGGCAGTTGGCGGCGGCAATTAATATTTTTATCTGTTTATAGTTACAACTTATTAAGATATTATTCTCAGTTAAAAAAATTGGCGCTTCCAGCACCCAAACCGGCAAAAACAGGCAGTTAAACTTCTGTATCCCTACTTAACCCCATAACAGACCCCCCTCTATCTCGGCTCCTGTTACAGATAGAAACATAAAACTTTTTTGTGTTGGTTCATGTGTATTTTTAGAGAAAATTACTTTTTCTAGTCATAGCGGTCAGACTGCTCCTTATCCGCTTTTTAGCAGCCAGCCGCTAAATATTAAAAAATCTGTAGAGCAACCAATTTTAAAGCTAGGAAAACCAAATTTTATGACAAGCTATTATTTTTCATAACAAAAAAAATACTTTTTCTGACCATCGCCAAAAAAAGACAAATAACGGAAACCGCTAATTTCGGCGGTAAAATGGCGGTTGGCGGCGCCAATTAATATTTTTGTTTATGATCACAATAAAAGACTACATACAAAAATTGGCTGATTAAGGTCTGGAAAGGGTCAAGACAGTTAATTGTACTAAAGTAATAGATTTTTATTTTAGTCAGATGCCAGACGCAGACAATTAAAAAAAATTAACATTTAGAAATATTATCAATTTGTCTACAAAGGGTTAACAACAAAATTAAAATATACAAATCTAATTATTAAAAAATTGGCGGTTTCCGTTATTTGTCGTTTTTTGGCGATGGTCAGAAAAAGCATTTTTTTTGTTATGAAAAATAATGGCTCGTCATAAAATTTGGTTTTCCTAGCTTTAAAATTGGTCGCTCTACAGATTTTTTAATATTAAGCGGCTGGCTGCTAAAAAGCGGATAAGGAGCAGTCTGACCGCTATGACTAAAAACCGCCATTTTACCGCTGAAATTGGCGGTTTCCGTTATTTGTCTTTTTTTGGCGATGGTCAGAAAAGGTTTTTTTTTATTATAAAAAATAATAGTTTGTCATAATATTTGGTTTTCTTAGCTTTAAAATTGGCCGCTCACAGCTGTTTTAATATTTAGCGGCTGGCACATGAACAACCAGAAAAAAGTTTTACATCTCTATCTGTAACAGGAGCCGAGATAGAGGGGGGGTCTGTCAGGGGGTTAAGTAGGGGTACAAAAGTTTAACTGCCTGTTTTTGCCGGTTTTGGTGCTGGAAGCGCCAATTTTTTTTTAACTGAGAATAATATCTTAATAAGTTGTAACTATATACAGTGAAAAAAGGGACAAAAAAAGATATTTTTTAGGCCTTTTCAAAAGGCAGTTTTGAAATCCCGTTATTTCAAAAAAAAATTAAAATGCTTAGAGAATGGCTTGGAAGGTGAATTTAGGTGTTCTGCATATTTCAACTTAAACACATAAGGACTAAGATATGATATCCCAAAAATCTTTTGTCAAAGTCTACTCTACACCTAGCGCTGGTGATTTCATTTTTCACAGGTATAAAATGCATAATTTTAGAAAACTGACTGGCGCTAGGTCTATAGTAGACTTTGACAAAAGATTTTTTGGATATAATATCTTTGGCTTACGTGTTTAAATTGAAATATGCAGAAGAGCTTAAAACCTGCACATTACTGAGATATTGTTAAAACCGCCGTGCTACCGTTATCTGTTGATATTTTACATGCCTGGCGCTAGGTCGCCAGTAGAGATAGAGAGCTGAAATTTTGTACATATATTTCTAGGCCCCTAAAGTAACTTTTTAGGTTAGCAGAAGATTGAAATTCGAAAAAGGGTATTTTCATGAAAAGGTCTAATAGTTATTACTCGCTTCGTACTATAGACAACTCAATTTTGTTGGCCACGTTGGGCCGAAGGTCAAGGCTAACAAAAATGGTATTAATTTTATGATTTTTATTTTTAATTTCGTGGAAAATTGTCTGTATACGATGCTATTCATACTTTTTCAGTATGACTGAGAACCGGTTCTAATCCTGCGGATATTAATCGGTTTCGAAGCCATACTAGAAATAATTTTATATTAGTTGACATTTATTAATGGGTTAACATATTACGACTACTAAATGCAGATAGGTAAATAAAAAATAATTATAAACAAAAAGTATATCCTAGCAGGATGTTTGTCTACCTGCATGTATGGAAAGATCTCACTAACTGCTTGACCAGGTCTCCTTTACAGGAAAGCTTATCTTAGGTCCAGTGAAGGTTTTTTAATCCTCCTGTTGCGAGGTTGCTTTTGCCATCGAAAGTGAAATCACCCCCATCCAATTTTTTTCCTTTTTCTTCTTTAAACTAAAATTCTAAAATAGTGTTGTCCTAGCTTTTATTGTTAGACGCCTCTAGAAGTAATTTATATAGAGAGATAGATAGATAATCCATAATTAACACTAGATAATGTGTCCTCTGGTGTCTCAACCATGACACTTTGGTTGAGCTTGACTTCCGAATTAGCGGGAAGTTCACGAGATCAGTTGGCGAACATACAAACCCCCAATACCAGGAACCATCAAGTTTCAACAGCAGGTTTGAATATAGATTTATTGATGAAATTATTTCAAAGACCTGAAATTACAAAATCAATTAGTTCATAATTCCAGTTATTTATAACCACGTAATCTTATTTGCTTTTTAAAATCATTTTTCTCTACGGTAAAAATCTTTGGAAACTTTGGCTTTAAAGGAAAATTATTTGGTTTAATAAATCATTGTTAAATGCAAAAATAAAGGCACATAAAAATTACTAAAACATATATTAATCATAATTAAGTTTCATGCTTAGCTGGCTAAAGCCTTTTTTAAAACTACATATAATCGTCCTATACACCATTCTTCCTAATAAAATTAACAAATTCTACCTGAAGCTCTTATGGTTTCAAATCCCTGATATACTAGGGTCGTTCACACACTATGAGACCAATGATAGGCCCAATTTTGTTCTCCGAAATCTTCACACTCTCATATCTCATTCAAAAGTAAAGAACGTGCGCATCAAAATAAACAAACAATCCATGCCGCGCCACATTATGAAAGGAAAGCCATAGAAAGACGACATTTGCGCTTAGTTTTAGGATAATGATAAGGAATTAATTTCGCACTTGATAAACACAAAGCTTCCTCGAAAAGAGGTTAAGACACACCCCCCGTTTGAAAGTCAAATTAACTTCCTTAACAAGATTCAAGGTTTTTTTGCGCTGAGCACTAGCAACATTTCTCACTAAACTCAACTCACCATAATCACATGAGAATGGCCACATCCCGAAAACGTGACAATTTTGCTCCTAACTAAATGAAACCCTGTGAATGCATACACAATATTATACTCACTAGGACTCATAATACCTCACATTTTAGGATAGAAGGATGGGGATTGGTTTGTACCATACAACATTCCATGCACATGACAATCACAAGATCACATACACAAATCCTAAAATAGATAATCCTATTAATCATGATGTTGTAAATATAACAACTATACTAAATAATAATCATTTCATAATCAATAGGTAATAAATCATTATTAATAAATCAATAAGTACCTACGAAATCAGGTTGAAATGTAAATGTAAACAATAATGGTAAAAATAAAACGAAATAAATCTTAGACAAGAAAATTAAGATTTATAGGTACTTAAAACTAAATTTGTTAAGCATCAAAAAGAGTAGTAAGAAAAAATGTTTCAAAATCCTTGGGCAGAAAGTTTTTCAAACCTAATGAATAAGAACTGTAATATCTTAATCAACAATAAAACTTTTTAATACTTAAAGAATAGCAAAATAATAATATCTTCGTTAGAATTTTCATTGAAATTATGAAAAAAATACCAATTTTTCTTTGTAAAAAATATGAGACTTTTAATATGAATTTTCAATCATTCCTTGCTCTGAATAAAAATGTTTTATTTGATTGAAATTCATATATAATTTTTAAAAAAAATCTGCTAAAAAAAATACTTGATTTTTTCTTAGAATAAATATCGAATCACGCAACCTCGACACATTTATTCCTTTTTGTTAAACTTTTCAGGTAAGTTTTATAATGAATTGTGCTTTTGAAAAGAATTTAAACTCAATAAAATTAAATTTGAGCATATGAAATAGAATAAAATTTAATCGCATTTCATTTGATTCTTATTTTAGGCATAAAAATAGGCATATGAAAAATGTGGCTTTTTACTAAAAAAAATCTCAATTTCCATAAAATAAGAATCAATTATTAATCATAATTTTTAACAACTGCCTGACTGATACAGCATGTTCTTCCAGGGGAGATTTATCTGTCAGCCTGAACAAGACTCTTGCAGTCTTTCTCCCATCCTCAATCCTCGTCACTCGGCCCATCCTCAAACATCTCATCAACGGATTGGTACTCGTAACCAGAACTATATCTCCGTCAGCTAGTGGCTCCGCCATCTCATCCTTCCACTTGGACATCCGTAATATCTTCGGCAGGATCTCCTGGCGGTAGGCAGTCCAAAACTGGGCAGACAAATCTTCCAACAACTTCAACCTGGAGGAAATTTGGTCCTCCGGTTTCATCGCCACATTGCACAACGGCTGGCGGTCAACATTTCCCAGCAGCTGGCCAGGGGTAATCAGCCGCCAATTCTCCACGTCGTTCGCAGCTTCTATCGTCAAGGGTCTGCTATTCATCAACTTGCTAACCTCCGCCAACAGCACCAGGAGCTCGTTGAAATTAACAGAACTATTCACCAACTTCTTGGACAGCAATCTCTTGGTTAATCCCACCATTTTCTCAGCTTGCCCAATGAAATGGTGGGCTCGGGCCGGGATCTGAGACCAAGAAAACTCTACCTGGCTGCCCAACTTCTGCTCTAAAACCTTGCGAGCACCGGATAATTGTGTGCCCATGTCGCTTACTATGATCTTCGGCAGACAATGAACAGCTTCCAACTTGCGCAGGGACAACAGGATACTGCTGGTATCATACTTTTCCAAGGCATCTAACCACAACGCCCCTGAGAACCTGCAGACCACCACGAACACCCACACCTTCTTCGTTGCTGTCTGACTCCTCGTTTTGGCGGCAGCTCTCCTCGTAACCAGCGGACCCATCAGGTCGACTTGCACAGCTTCAAAAGGCCTGCTCGGGACCAACTTGTCAGGTAACATGTCCTTCATGGTAGCACGACATTCCTTAGCCCTCTCAACACTGCAGGGCCAACACTTCTTCACTTCCATGATGGACAACCTCCTTGCCTTCACAATCCAGCACCAACGGCGGCTCTCAGCTAAAGTTCCACGGACACCAGAGTGAAGCTCAACATGCGCTTCTCTCATAAAAACAGCAGCTAACCAATTACCAGGCTCCAAAATTATTAAACCTGGCATGTCTTCAAATATCATTTTACGGCCACCAGTAATGGCGTCAATGACTGGCTGTCCACGACCAACCATTTTAAGAATCCTCATCTCCCTGGTCACATAATTTCCTCCGGGACCAACGACAGGCCAGGTCAATGATACTTCATGCACTAATGGATTTAATGACGCATAATTGCCTTTAGCGTCATTTATCCACTCATCCTCTTGGCTTCGTGACACAATGAAAAGTTCCGCCGCCGCCATAAAATTGTACAAAGACGGCTTGTACACAGAATCTGCGGCTGCTACATGACTACCAGCGGCTGTAGTCTTACCTTCTTGTCTGCTCTTTAGCTTCTTCAACCAGGTGTTCGCAACTTGCAGGACAGCTGCCATAATACGTTTGGCCTGTCCAAATGATCTCCTGTGCTTAAACCTAAAGACATCTTCAGCGGCTTCTCCGGCAACTTTCATTGAACATAACTTAACCATTTTGGTATTCAACTCCTCTGGGGGTAAAACCTGCTTGACTTCTTCGGCAGTTTTCACCGGCCACGCGCTTTCATCCTGGCGCAACCATTCTGGGCCCAATCTGTACCTGGAACCTGGTCCCAAATCTGATACCTTGCAGGTGCTTCTGGTGCCCAAATCTGCAACGTTGTGTGTCCCCGGGACCCACCTCCAGTCATCCTTGTTGGTTGCAGATTGAATTTCTCCAATACGATGAGAATTAAATGTGTTCAACATAGCACTGTTGGAAACTATTTGTGATAAAACACACGATGAATCAGTAAAGTACATCACTCTGACAATATCAAAGGGCAGGGCATCTCTGATGGACTTTGACAACCTTGTGGACATCTGGCATCCCATCAATTCAAGGCGTGGAATTGACTCACACTTGACCGGCGCAACTCTTGACTTGGTGGCTAGCAGAAACGTTTCAAATCCTTGTCTAGTTGGCCACCTCAAATATGCATTACTTGCATAAGCCTCTGATGACCCATCCGAAAACATCATCAAGGATGGAAGGCCAGTTGGTTCATCCGGAACCACACAACGGTCAAACTCCAATTTAGCGACCTCAGCTCTGTCCTCCAGCGACTTAACAAGTTCATCCCGTAGACTTTTTGGAATGAAATCTTGCCAGCCCAAATTCAGCAAACATGTTTTCCGCAGGACAAGTTTAATTCTCAACAGAATAGGGCTGCAAAGCCCGATCGGGTCGAAGGTTTGGGCGGCGAACCTGTGGACCATCTTCTTTGTCAGATTCTCGTCCAAGGCGTCCTGGAGGTTGTACAAATCAGCATCCTCTTTCACCTTCTTTCCCTTGACCTTACCATCTTGGTTGACTCTTGTGGCGATGGACAACACATCAGTGGCTGGCTTCCATATCAGCCCGAGAACCTTGGTAGGCTGGCAATCATCTCCAGAATAAATGACTTGTTTAAAGGAAAAACTACCTTTGCCGATAATTCTGTCGGCCTCTTTCATCATCTCCTTGGCTTCTGGCTTCGATCCTGCTCCCGAAATAACGTCATCTATGAAGCTGTGCTTCTCAAGCTTGACTGCAACTGGAATCTGAGGTAACTTGAATTCCTCATCAGGGTAGGTAGGTATTGGTGGCTCCTTCCATAATTCAGGTTTAGCAACAATTTCACTACCGTTTATCTGCCCCTCTCCATACATCTCCTTGACCTCTGCTTCACTCTTTCCGCCGAACAGGCGGGACGTCAACTTCAGGGCTGTAACTGCCAAATTTCCCGCAGCTAACTCGCCAAAATTCACAACTTTAGTCAGGTAAATTTCAAGAGGACCGTCTGGCGTCGGGGAAAATAAAACTCTCTTCATCTGGCTGTCGAACTCTGTGGCCAGGATGGAGTTATAAAACTTGGAGATATCCGCGGTTATACCAACCTTGTAACCGCGGAAAAGCATCAAATGATAAAAAATCTTCTGCATTGGCGGCGGGCCTCCCAGCATTATGTTATTAAAACTGGTACCCTTGAACGTCAGAGAACTATTTGCACACAATCGCATGGGTGTGGAACTTGAATCCTCCTTGAAAGCAACCACTATAGATGAACAAGACTTAGGCCCTTCATACTGCAATTCTTCAGGCGTGGCTTTTTGAAAAACGCCTCTTCTTATGGCGTCGTTGAATACCTCCACATACATTCCATAGGTACCTTCCTTGACCATCCTGGCACGATCCTTTTCAGCAATTTTGCGGGCTAAACTCTCATTGTAGGGTAAAGTGTGAGGATCTTCAATATAAGCATATTGACCTGTCCACTTGTTGGACTGCAAGTCTAGTGTTAAACCTGCCTCAATTATCCTCTGCCTCTCACGCTGGTCCCAGGTAGTGCCGTCGGCCATAGCCTTGCACTCTTGACAGGCAGTACATCCTGGACAAAGTGCCTGCGGCTGTACGCCAAACGATTCAGACGTCAGAAAGTCTGGCAAGGTGCCTCCACTGACACTGACAGCCTTATAAGCCGACTTTTGATCTCCAGCTCCACCGTCAGCACTCGTACAGATAAAACCACTACCAAAAATGGTTCGCCACAACATAGACTGGCCCACTTTCTGGTAGGTTGAAGGAAACACGTCAGGATGTGTATTTCCAATGATGATATCTAAGCCTCCACTAATATATGTAAACCTTTCTGGCGGCATTTTAAATATCTCGGCGGCAGTTTCGGGGTGGACCGAGCGCATCTCGTTGGCCCCGCCGAGGGTAGGCATGACAGCTGCCTCAAACTCCCTCAAATTGCCGTCCCTATCCTTCAGATAAAACACAACATTGCGGCAGGAAGACTCACTGCCGTCAGCTACAGAAATAGTTGTATATCTGCCGGTAGATTTCAGCTTCAACTTGTTGGATAACTTCTCAGACACAAGTGGCAAATTTGCCCCGGAGTCAAACATTACCGTGGCGTGGCAGGTGCCGCCGCCAGGTGCTACAACAGGAACTAACTGAAGTAAGAAGGTACAGGGGCTGGGTGCAGAACTTGACTTGTAGACTGTATTCACACCAGCACTAGCCTCATGGAGTAACCTGGAATGGTATCTGTCGCAATTATTGGTACCACAAACACCAAGCTTATCCGATTTATTACATTTGTCAGCAGTATGGCCGTCACATAGGCAGAGTTCACATAACTTCTTCTGCTGGACAACTTTCTTTCGGTCAACCACATCCATCTTCTTAAACGTGAGGCAACGGAAAATCGGGTGTTTCTCCTTGCAGCTCTCCACAGAAAAATGCACTGTTCCACTTGGAAGCCTTGTCCTTTCCAGCCTTTCCATTCTTATTGTCGTTGCGGCCAGATACTTGCGCGGCGGCAGCTCTGTCACGATTTCTCTTGCCGGCGCCAGTGTCATAGGACATATCACCGGCCAACATGGCACCCCTGGTCCTCTCCAGCAGTTCTACAATCTTCGGGATGTCTGGTTGGTTCATGCTACCTAGCTCCATCATAATTTTGTCTCTCAAATTTTCAGGACACTTGTCTTTAAAAATATGAATAAGAGTTAGGTGATTGTAATCCTTAGCTGCAGAACCAACGATGGTTTCTACCTCCTGCATCATGCTCTTGAAGGTAGCAATTGCGCTAACCACGTCCACAGGTTTATCCACAGGTTTCATCTTGTTCAGCTTAGTTAAAATCCTCATGAACCGGCGAGTGTTTGATAAAAACATCTGATCAAGAAACGCCCATTGTTCATTATGGTCTCTAATCGCTGACACTTGCTTGCGTAGTTCCGGGTTGGTTATCACCTTCTCCATACACAACATCAGACTTAACCTCTGGTCAGCAAATCCATAACCAGAGCATAGATCCTTAAAGACCTGTTTAAAGTTCGGGTAATCCGTGTCAGTACCGTCGAACGACGGCAACAAACTGTTGTCCCAGCGCCCATACTGCGGGTTGGAACTCCGAATATCCACGGCAGACATACTTCTGGAGAGCATGGCAGGTGTCCCACTCTCATCCAGATTAGATGAACGACGTTCCATCTCTCTAAGCCTTCGGTACATATCACGTACTTCTTGGCGCAACTCCACGGAAATTTTGAGCACTCCCATGTCCATCTTCACCTTCTCAATGACGTCGAGGTTCCTGGCGACAGTGCTTGACCTCGCGTCGTCTGAATCATTGTCAAGCCAGTACAGAATTTTTGTACACTGCTCCAACGACGCATAAACTTTATCTGCAACAGTTTTCTGCTCACTAGCTTCATCCAAATCACGCTTGAACTCGCGCAGCTCACTAGTCTCCACGGCAGGTTTTAGACTTTTTATTAGGTCAGATTGGTCCTTGACCTCACTAAAAATGTCACGAATTGATTTTACAGTCACATTTTCACATGAACTAAAACTTTGGCAGGCTTTTAGATTGTCATAAAACACTTTTAACTGTTCGTCAAACACTTCTAACCTTTCACTGCCAATAGCGATAGCTCGCTCAATTTTCTGCTTTTTGGTTAGTGGCATAATGATTCACTAGGTACTTATTTCACAGAAAAATTGTCACAGTTTATTGCATCAATAATTCACTGGATGCTATTGATCTCTTGATGAATGCTAACGCCTATCCATCAGATACTTTGAAATTGTCTCAACCATGACACTTTGGTTGAGCTTGACTTCCGAATTAGCGGGAAGTTCACGAGATCAGTTGGCGAACATACAAACCCCCAATACCAGGAACCATCAAGTTTCAACAGCAGGTTTGAATATAGATTTATTGATGAAATTATTTCAAAGACCTGAAATTACAAAATCAATTAGTTCATAATTCCAGTTATTTATAACCACGTAATCTTATTTGCTTTTTAAAATCATTTTTCTCTACGGTAAAAATCTTTGGAAACTTTGGCTTTAAAGGAAAATTATTTGGTTTAATAAATCATTGTTAAATGCAAAAATAAAGGCACATAAAAATTACTAAAACATATATTAATCATAATTAAGTTTCATGCTTAGCTGGCTAAAGCCTTTTTTAAAACTACATATAATCGTCCTATACACCATTCTTCCTAATAAAATTAACAAATTCTACCTGAAGCTCTTATGGTTTCAAATCCCTGATATACTAGGGTCGTTCACACACTATGAGACCAATGATAGGCCCAATTTTGTTCTCCGAAATCTTCACACTCTCATATCTCATTCAAAAGTAAAGAACGTGCGCATCAAAATAAACAAACAATCCATGCCGCGCCACATTATGAAAGGAAAGCCATAGAAAGACGACATTTGCGCTTAGTTTTAGGATAATGATAAGGAATTAATTTCGCACTTGATAAACACAAAGCTTCCTCGAAAAGAGGTTAAGACATCTGGCATTAATTAACACTCACAAGTGTAATTTGTTAGGAATTGAATTGCCAATCCTTGCATAATGTTTGCTACCAAACATATTGGAATTGTTCATTTTGAGTTGAGGGCAAAAAATTTTATTTTAAAAGTTTTCTGTGTACCAAAAGATCTCACTAACCGCACGATTGAGTAAGTGTTAAATCATAAAACCAATATACGCCTATATGAATAAAAAAAATTATTGTTTACTAAATCCAATATTCACCACATTTTGACTCTTTCTAATTCTACAACATCTAGGTTTTCCTTGCTTAAATATCAAGCAAAAAAGCTACTTCATAGTGATGTTCTTTATTACCTCCTTCTGTCCATAGACGTCAATAGGTTGGGGTTAATGGGTTGCTTGAAACCACTAATTTTATTCCCTTCATAATTTGAAAAAAAATACATTAGACTACACACCCCCACCCCATCCCCACCCAAATCTTTGAAATCCCGCATTTTACCCCCCTAAAAATAAAAAGCTACCCACTAGAAAAATGACTGAAAATGTTTTTGACTCATTGACTCATCTTAATATTTCGCATTTTATATTAACAACTTTGAAACATACATTAAAAGATATTTTTTCCCCTAATGTTTATTCTTATAATATAAAGTAATTTTTTTGTCGGAAGCAAAAGATCTCTGAAACGGGTCGACCATTTGAGTTATGTTTTTCAGGAATACTTTTTATGTACCACTAGGTTTTTCTGAATCAGTGTCAGTCCCTTTTTTGAGTTGGGGTGAAGTCCTACTAATATGTTTTAAATGTTTTCTCTCATTGAATAACTGTTACCTTATTATGTTGCGCTATTAATGAATATGACTCACATTGTTCAGTTCCAATTACAAATAGTGGTGTTGTATAATGTATTATTTTTTTCATTTCCTATACTAATTGGTTAAAAATATATAATACAAATGGACGTAATCGTCCCTGTAAAGATTTTTATTAAGCAATCCTATTTTACAACCAACTAACGAAGTGCTTATCATTTTAAATAATCTACTACATGTTGAAAATAAAGAGATAGGTCAATGGGAGACAAATTAATCTTATTTTAAATTTAGATATTGTAAACTAGTTGATGTGATGACAAAATTATTAGTTGAAAAGGGTGGAGAGACTGCTAGCTTGAACCATCCAATCAAGTTTTTTAGACATCGAATTAGAAATAATTTAATAAATTATAATAAAACAGTTTCCGCCATTCATACATATTTTTATTGTAGAGAATATCAATTTATTGTACATTGATCTATCCCTATATCCCTTAAAATATACATACATTTCTGGTAAAAATATAACATTTTTTAGCAATATTTCTGCAATCGCCAATGGTGTATCCACCCATATGTTATCCGTAAGTTTTATCTTTTATTTTTAAGTATGTTTCTCTGTTCTCATAATCCAAACTTCTCAGGGAAGTTTAGTATTTGATCAGGACAGTTTTAGGTGGTTCCACGCCAAACGTAGGAGTGGACAAACGCAGGACTCCCAAACATCGGAGTAGGACAAATGCAGGAGTGGGACAAACATCGGAGTGGACAAACGTCGGAGTGGACAAACGCAGGATTTTTGGGACAAACGTCGGAGTGGACAAACACAGGAGTCCCAAAAAAAAATTTTTTCAATTTTTTTTTTATACAACTCCCCCACCCCTTGGTCCCGTTATTTTTCTTAGTTAGGTTAGGTTAGGTTATTGGCCAGGGGGCCGAGCGCTGCAGCCATAGTCATTATTTTGTAGACAGGGGTATAAAAAAATTTCAAAATTGTCATATTATTAAAATAGCGGACACTCCTAGGTTTTACTTAAGCAATGTCCACTCCGAAGTTTGTCCACTCCGATGTTTGTCCACTCCGACGTTTGTCCACTCCGACGTTTGTCCACTCCGACGTTTGTCCCACTCCTACTTCTGTCCACTCTGACGTTTGGGACTCCTGTGTTTGCCCACTCCGACGTTTGGGACTCCGACGTTTTTTGGTAGGACATTTTAGGTGTATACCGCCCCCACTCCCTCATAAAATAGTAAAAAGATACTTTCTTCTTTTAGGTTGGGTTATATCTAGGAGGACCCTGGGGGTGTCACATCATTAGGTTAAACCCCATAGGGATCAAGCCAACCACAGTTGCTGTAAATATAATTTGTAAAATTGGGGAGGGTGTTTTATAGGGTTTACTAGTCGTTTAGAGGGCCTATTTTTTTACAGCTTTAGAATTATGCAATTTTCTTACCCTAATCACACTACTTACAGTTTACAGGTATTTGGAATCAGCGATTTTAATCATTAAATATTTGTGTGTAAGTTTTCCTTTGAAACAACTTCCTTCAGTAGCACAGTTACTACATAAAATAATTTTTTTTTTTAAATATAATTTACTTGACTTTACCTAGTTATTTCAGATTTGCTTCTGATATTTTTTGTGATGATGTTCCCAACGATGTTGAGTTTTTGCAAAGAAATATTTGACAGATGCGCATATATTCTATAACTTAATTTATCGGTCTCTCCCTCCATTGAAATAATTTGTGTAGAAAATGAGCCTAAACCAACTGGTTAAATATAAATTACTAGCGGTTTCGCCCCTAGCCTCTAGGGGCTTTGCCTCAACAGGTAATTAAAAAAATGTAAAAGATAAAAATTAAGTATTTCTAGTGCTGAAATTTTTTTTTTGGGGGGGGAGGAATTTTTATTTTGGGGTGGTTGGGGGTATCCCACCTCCCCAAGAAAATAGCTTAAAACCACCACAGGACAATAGGTAGAATCCGATCGGTTCTGTGGTTACTGAGATCTTACGCTTCAGACGGACAGATGGACAGACATCAAGCTACTCTGTATTATAGATGATAGCGGCTACACCCTTTTCATCGAGAGGCTCTGTATTCAAAAGCGGTAGGAAAAAAGCCTGAAACCAATCAAAGACTTAAATCTAAATATGGAATAGCCTAAAACCTATGAAAAGCTTCCCTTATAGGCAGAACTCCAACGGTTCAATAGTTATTCAAATCTTAAGCTACAGACAAAAAAACTTACAATTACAAAAATTCCCTTATAATCCTGATAAAACAACCTTTATAAGATGTGCTATACATTCCGCATATTATAAAAAATAGCAAGAAATATTAACAGATGTAAATAAAGATTTTAGATAAAGACAGTTTGTGACATACAATTTTCAATATTTCTCATGAACCTGTTATAATTCGGACCATTACTGAAAAAAGTTATGAGCTGATGATTTTTGACAAAATGCAGGAGGGGAGGAGGCAATACTTCGTAGATTTCAATGGTACCCAAAGTTTTTTAACCAAGTTATCTTATTCGCTGACTTAAAAACCTTGATTACATAAGTTGAACTTTGATTTTTTCTTTAATCTGCAAAAGGGGTAAGTTTGTTTAGCATCATTCATAAATTTACAATCTATGTATTTATTCCTTAAGAATCATAGATAAAACTAGATAAAGAAAATCAAGACCTCAAACGGAATTGATGAAACACCACATATTGAAATGTCTGTGTCTGGAAGTAGATTGTTAAATATTAAATTTTGTGCTAAAATGAACCTAACTACATATGCACTAACTTGTCTGGAAAACAAGGACGACACCATCTATCATGGCGTAACTCAATAAGGAATACATAATATGTGGAAACTTGCAGCTTAGACGTAATTAGAGATATTACTTTTTGATTTTACGCCTTTTCATCCTAGAATTCCCCAATCAATAATTAACTGAAAAGGTTAATTCTAATATGTAATCAACATATTTTTAATGACAATGATTATACTATTCATTGACGTCAAAAATTGTATCTTATTATCACAGGCATCTTCAAGTAACTATTGCGGATGGACTGACACGTCATAATTATAGAACATCTAACTTTTTAACTTTTTTAAAAATCTATATATAAGACACTGGCACATACACTTTACAAAGTAGACCATATTAGACTTTATGTCTGTTATTATTATTATATCAACAAACGACTTCATTACTTACTAGCAACTTCACCCAATGAGACCTCTTGTGATACTTTTATGAAAAAGGAGGTGGAGGGTGGGGAGGAGGTTTTGTATCGAACCACCACTTTTAAATTTAGTTTTTATTAGAAAAGATAAAAAATATCATTTAGGTTAGTTATTTTAGTTAATATTACGAGGATGAACTCCCCTCTAAATAGCTAAAACTTTTCACTCTAACAGTTCTATTTCAAAACAAACACTTTTATATATAGATGAATCAAAAGAAAGAAGACTTTCTGCTATGATAGTCTATATTATAAGTCATTGATTATCACAAACATATCTTTTAAAATTACATAATTGGTCTGCAAGTTTTTGTTAAAAAGGAAAAATCACAAAGTTTTTAGGCTAACCTTAAATTCCACACACCTTCCTAAAATGCTTGATGAGCAGAGCAAGAATTAATGAGCAATATTGGAATGTATTGCCTTACTCTTTAGCCTCTTTAATAACATTAAAAACCCTTAAAATTCACCTTTTTAAAATCCATTCTATTATTTCTCCGGATACAAAAGAAAATAAATAGTATGTAAAATCTAGTATTGTTATTCTTATACATAGAGTTAAGAAAATCATTTAGACATTTTTACATAACAGTTTTTTTTCAGTAAGAATAGCAAAAAATATAATATTAAAAATATTAAATAATTCAGTATGGAAAGAAAAAATATCTAAATAGATTGATTGATTGGTGGATAGATAGCATACAAAGATGGATAGATGAATAGATTAATTTTTAAGAATGCTAGATGGAAAGATGAAAAAAATATATAAATGAAATATGGATGGGTAGATAATTAGATAGACGACAAACAAATAATAAATGTAAACATACAAAAAATACAAAACAATGCCACATTTCTGTCTAGAAAAATATTTTTACATAAATGTAAGAGCGCTATTCGTTTTCACACTTTGACATAAGAAAAGGAATTCAATTATTACATTTTTTATATAAAGGTTCAAGGGTAAAAAAGTATGCATGTGGCCAAAACAAGCAAAGATAAAAGAATATTGATTAAGTAATTTTAAAAAAATTAATGTAATTAATTGAATATTATGGTACAAATATCAGTAAAACTAAACAAGCACAAAGTTAAAATAACAAATAATTATATCAACAACCCCTAAAATACAAAATAGATATGGAATGCCTTCCCCTTTCTTCACCCACCCAAAGCACACTACCCCATAGCAAAAAAAACTGGGCATGCTAATGCATTCTTATGAATTAATTGAATAATAGAATCGATAAATGAATGTAGATTGTAAAAAATACGTGCATATTATGAAAGGAAAAATATACTGTCATCAATTTAGGTTGCTAACATAGAACTCGTTTATCATTCATTCAATAGGAGGGGAGAGTATGGGGTAAAGGGGATAGTTGGAGGTATCGTTGTTTTAGTCTGATGTGAGTTTTACCTTATTAGATAACATGAAAATCTGGTGTAAGAGCAAATAATGATATCCTTGTCTGTGTGTTTGTACCGAAGGATCTCACTAACCGCTGAACCGATCGAAGTTCTCCTTAACATGGTAGATTCTCATAGGTCCCGGGAAGGTTTATAACTATTTTGGGAGAGGGTACCACCACCCTCCCAAGAGATAAAATTAAATTTTTTTGCTTTTCTCGATTTAACCAAGAGAGTTCAACGAAAAATAAACGTCAAACGCAACATAGACATATCAAAATATAAAAAAAAACATTTAAAGTGCCACTAGAGGCCTTTAGGGGCGTAGCCGCTAGTATCCAATAATCGACCTAAACATTTTAATTTAGAAACTTTAATAAACACATAAAGCAGTATCGTAAATATAATTTTATCTTAAAATCATCCATCAACAAATTGAACAATTTTGTCTTTGAACTAATTCTAACTCACCTGTCAAAAATACATGCCTTCAAAAAAAGGAGATGGTTTCACAGGCCATTTATTAGATTTTTTGTATTTGTTTTACTACCTTATACACTACTAGCAGATAAGCCACTGAGACTCACCAGAGATGACTCACCACTCTAAATTTTAATTTTAAAAGAAAAAATAAACCCTAAGAGTATTTATAGTAAAGGTTTTGCAAATAAAAACTAGCTGTTAGTGAGATCTTTTGTTACAAACAAACAGAAACATAGACAGACAGACAGACATTCTGTTATTTTTACATAAGCATTAAAAAATTGTCTGATCTGATGTTCTTTCTGAAACTTTCTGGTCCAAAATTTCTGTTCTACTTTGGACCTAAATCAATCTTCCTAACTTTCTCTTCTTCAAAAAATAACAAGAATGATAACATTCAAAAATATTTTTAAAAATTGTTATTTTAAGATATTATATCACCTACATTTCAATAGAGTAAAACACTAGAGGGAGAAAGGGTTAAATAACTGTATCTCCCCATCGCAACCACCTTGTGCAACCCTTCTATTGGATCATTGTATATCAACCAATGGCGTCGCTTATATTTCACAGCCAAGTAGCAGAAAATAATTTAGAAGCAGACGAAAGAGGTCTTTGAAAAAGAAAAGGAGGTAGCCTGCGGGAGGTTGCACCTCAAAGGGGCTCTTTTAATATTTACTTAGCACCGCAATACCGAATTAATAACTATTCTCGACCTAACGGGATACAGACTATATCTACAAAATATTTTTTGCAAGATTTAATATTAGCTGACCTTCCTTTATGATATAGACAAACAGACCGTCACTGTATAAGAGCTTCGCTGTTAAAAATTTAAAAATACAGCAGCAAAATAATAATTGAATAAAGTCTGAAAAGTATCACTTTGTTTAGTCCAGGTGTCCATACATTTACACAAAAACAGCAACAGCAAAAATTTAAAAATAATTGTTTTCTTACAATTGACTGTATTATTGTTATAAATGATTTATTTGTGTATGATTTTTCTTTTCGTTTGTTCTTTACAAAACTTTTTCTCTCTCGCTTGCCCGCTCTCTCTCCCGCTCTCTCTCCCTCTCTCTCTCTCTCTCTCTCTCTCTCTCTCTCTCTCTCTCTCTCTCTCTCTCTCTCTCTCTCTCTCTCTCTCTCCCTCTCCCTCTCTCTCTCTCTCTCTCTTTGTTATTTTTCTCTCTAATTTTTTATTGTAAATGTAAAAACACCTTCCGTATGGACGTTGGGCCTTAATTGTATGCCCAAGCATGATAGCTCAAACCTTCAAGCTATTCTTAGATGCCGTAAGATATATAGACAGATAGATAGATCAATAGATAGATAGTTAGGTAAATGGTTCAATTATTAGATAGATAGATTGATAAAAAAGTTTGATAGTTTGGTGAAAAATAAAATCGAAGGTATATAAAAAAATATGATATCAGAAAAAATATAAATTTTTGCTAGGTAAATTAATCCTATATGTACATAACACTGTCTCTAGCTTTTGATATCGCTAACTGCTGTAAAGGTATGGTTCTTCTGTACAACGGATTTTAAATGGATCCACAAGAGGTTTGTAACCATTTTTAGGAAGTTTATTTCCACTATTCTAAGATCAATTATCGCTAGAAAAAATATCCTTATAAATTTCCAATTAATTGAAGGGGAAGGTGTTTTTTTCAGGGAGTTGTGCAAATATATAGATGCTTCGCATCTTTTGAAAAAAAAACTAACAATTATTAATTTTTATGAATAAATTTTGAAAATTAGCACGCCAACTTGTTTCTTAATTGATGAATTTCAAATATCTTGGGGTATAATTATAAATGTTAATGAGTGTTTTTATAAAACTGATAAAAAATTTCTACATTTTTGTTAGTCTGCCATGTATCTCTGTATAATTGATGGAGATCCCTGCAACAATAAGAAATGATTAGAAAAGTTACCCCAACAAAACTAATCCTATTCATTTAATTTTAGAAATGCTGATTCCAAGGACAATTAAGTAGGTGGTATTTAATAATTTTGCGCAATTTTGCATCACATGTAGAAGATAAAGTAAAAATATACTTTGTCTCGTTGTCTTAACACAATCAAAATATTATTAGTATCGTCTCAACATATGACTATAAGCTGTAAAAATGGGGAGGGGGCAACTTTAGTGTTTTGACTATGATGATAGGGAAAGGGCGACGATATTCAATAAATTACTATTAAAACTTATCAGATATTTAAGAAAAAATAACTTTAAGTGGTACTAAGGCAGAAGGGAGGAGTCGTTGGACTGTAAATAACACAGGCACACAAAGTTTTATTCACCATTCTCGTGCTTAGAAATTTTTTTACTTTTATTGGTTGGTATTAACCAGGAGTGTCCAAACTTTTATGAAATTGTATTCTACAAAAGGGGTAATTTTATTAGTCATCATTGGGGTTTACATCAATTTAGCATCAATTAACTTAACCATAAAGATTCCAGATAATTTCCTGCCCATTCCCCTTGAACTTGGAAACCTTTTAATGATTACTTAATTTATGTTAGGCTAGGTTAAGTAAAGTTGGGAGAAAAACTGAAAGATCAGAACTTGGTGAGGGATAAGCTTCAGAAAAAGACATAAATGTCAATGATTATAATAAAATTTCCAAAATTTTAGATTTAATTCCATAGTGAGTGGAGATTGTTTGAATTTGGCCACTTTTTGTATAAGTAGGTGTTAGGTTAGAAATTTTTTTCCTTCTTTAAATTATGCTAAATAATATGATCGATTTCATACTTATTTTCATGCTAGGTTTGTGTTTATTTTTGAAATTTCTGGATTTGACGTTAATCACATTCATAAAAAATACACCTCCCCCCTCCAAATTCCAGGAAAGATTTCCTTTTCATCTACTACCACATACGACGTTTTTACACCACCGCTGTTGGCGACTGCCGTTTTTTATCAGTCAATCGGTAATGCTCCAATGGACAAGAAGTTTCTATTGATTTATATTTGATTTTCTTAATTAAGAAAGATTGTGGATTTTTTTGTGGGAGGGATGCTCTTTTACCCTTAACAGTCGGGCCCCTTGCCGCACCTTAATCGGTCGGGGAGGGGGGGGGGGCTCTATTATCTCAGTTCCTATTAGAGCTAGAGGGCTAATAATAAATTTCCGACCTTAAGTAAGTCAAAGTTAACTTCGCTTCCTTCACCCTTTTATTTAAAAACCTTTGTTTTTAGGACCTTTTTTACTTAAAAATTTCAAACGGCTGTAATTTTCTTATTTCTGAAGCTAGAAGAATTTTTTTTTGCAGAAAATCTCATGTAAATTTTATATTAGAAATATCAAAATATAAATTTCAGCGGCCACAGTCAGCGGAAAAACGGCGGCGGATTTTAATATGTAATGTAGACATATAAGAAAAGCTTAATTTTAAAATTTGAAGCCTCTAAGTCAAAAATTGCGGTCACAGGAACCTTTTAAGATTTCTGCAGACCTGGAGGATCAGGATCTGCAGGACCATACCTGGAACCTGAAATTGACTTGAACACCTGTAATTAATATTAGGAGGTACTAAAGAAATATTTTTGCTCTTTACCTGGAAGACCCTGCCAGGTTTGATGGCATCCTATGACCGCCAGGATGGATATATTCAAAAAATTCCAATTCTCACTTATGTATCATACCCATACTTAAAAAGTCACGCACTTTGGGCTCTTTATCTTTCATACACAGAAAATGAGATAGAAAAAACCGGACCGGCCGTTAAGGGTTAAACAAAGATAATCTAATTTGTAATGAAACACAGAAGATTTGATTTTTATAAAAATGCATTACTATTTTATGTCTTTAAATCATATGAAAACAAACAAATAATACACCTGAATCTTGATTTTGTTAAAAAAATATTTGATAATAGGTTTGATGTTAGATACCCCAGGCTAATTTTCATTTCATCTTACAGAAAGACAGACTGACTAACAGAAAGACAACCTGACAGACAAACATACACACTAATAGACAGACAGACAGGAACTTAGGCAGATGGGCGATAAACAGAAAGTTTAATGGTGTTAAATATTATCATGTTTAGATATTAACATACAACCAGTAAATTTTATTTTAAGTTCATATTTTCAATCATAATCTTTTTCAATATCGCAGCTACTCAATTACTAGAATAGAAAGATAAAAAATAAATATATTTGTAGATAGTATATTTTAAGGTGACCATTATTTGTTCTTAAATATTTTCTAAATATCAACATTGACTAACTTTTTTTAGAATCTGACGGATAGTAGTGAAGAAGGGGGTCTCAAGGCTCCCCATAAAATTGTTATTATGAAGGCCTACCTCTTCCCTTTTACATCCTCAATGAAAGAACCCCCCTGGCCAAATCCTGTACACGCCGCTGACTTGAAGTAAAAGTTATTTTACAAGAATTCTGGGTGATGTTTGACGTACAGACAGTTAATCTGATTGACTATTGTTTTAAAGCAGGGTAGCTATTCCAGTTTATGATGATTCCTAACTAGTTTTCTAGTATTTCTCTTTGCTTTGTATATGGTTGTTATGACACTTGAGAGGTATTTACTACTTTAGATATAAATATATACTCGTATAGATAGACTTATTGGTTGAAAGAAAGGTTGAGAGATTAGCTGACAGATTGGTTGATATACATGTTAATCTGTTAGGAAATTATTAGATTAGTACATAAATAGGTACACGCTAAGTTGATAAAAAAGCAATCGGACAATGATAAATTTTAATAGAAAGCTAGATATATAGATGAATAGAAAGATATATTATTAGATAGACAGACAGAAAAGTTCATGGATATATAAATAGATAGTCAGAGAGATAAAAGGATAAAAAGATAAACAAAGGATGGATAGATAGATATTTGAATATTGAGACAGAAGTATTTACAACTCTAGTTAGAACAATATGAGTGTAAATAGTTGGTGTTTATTCATTATAACTAAAAGAAGCAAACAAAGTGTAAAAATGTCCGCTGGTTGATGGGGTTATTATAGTTTCAAGTCATAGGTGAAAAAAAAACATTGTAAAAGATGCTCAATAATTATAATTTTACAATAAAATTGGTTATCCAATCATTGCATCTTGTTATTGTGCAAGTAAGGACTTATAGACAAAGGTCGTGCAATCAAAGGGTGGATTTTATAACTGCTACAAAAGAATTTTAAAAAATTATTTACATAAATCTAAAAAGCTCGAATTTGTTTAAGATCTAAAGGAAAGGTTCGTAAAAATAATGATTTTTTTTCATTAAAGCATTACTTTTTTTTGGATAATATTTAGCAAAAATCTAAGATATAGGTATGGCTGTTATGCTTAAACACCATTATTCCCCGGTTATCTGAAGCATTTTTACAGCTTATAAATAACATCGTGGACAAAATAATCAAGGATATTCTAATAGAAGGTTAAAATTCATCCGGTTTAATTTGGATGCACTTACAAATTGTCAACAAAATGTCATGATTTACATATTCTAAACATCATTCTAAGCTAAAAAGAATTATCAAAACAAATTTTTAAAACAGTCTTTTTGGATTTAATTGTTTGTTCAACTCTTAATTGAAAGGCAAACTACACATTTCTTTAATCTTTAAGTATTAAAAAAATAATATTCTAAAATTGTCCATTTTTAAGAGGATACTTTTTCGGACGACAGATAAATAAATAGAAATAGATAAAAGGAATTTAAAATATTAGTAGATTTAAACTTCTTATGAGTTTTCTATATCATTAAGTGGTAATTTTTTTCAATGTCCGTTAAGATTTCTCTCACCTCTGAACCAGTTGAGTTCTTCATTTCCGGGAAGCTTCTTGTATGTCACAGGATGGTTATAGGACATATTATTTTATAACTTATGTCTTGGGATGGTTTAGAATTTAATCCCCCCCCCCCTCTTTCGAATACACGAGCCTCTAGATTCTAGGAGCGCAGTTGTAAAAATTATAATAAAATTATAAATGTTTCTTGTAAAAATTATATTAAAATTATAAATGTTTCTTTTACAATATATTTATCTATCTATATATTTATCCATCTATCATCCGATTAACTGCGTGAAATGTCTAAATTGAAAAGTCAGTAGGTGTTATAGGCATGCATTTATGAGTGGTGACGCTCATACGATCAGAATTATTAAAATTAAATATCGTGCCAATATGGTTTAAATCTTGCCAAGTTCAAGTTTAAAATTTTGAGAGTAGGGAGAATGCCTTCACCCATAAACAGGTGCATTTTGTTACCGATTACAGACAAAGAGTTGGTTGTCTGTTGGTTCTCGAAACCAAAGGAGAATTTCGCCGAAAGCAACAAGGGTTGGGACATAATAGCCCAAAACTACCCTAAAACCATCAAGGGGCCTATGAAGCTTTCCTGAAACATAGTACTAAAACGATTCAGTAATTATCTATATTTTAACAACCATGCCTTAAAACTTTCTACTTTATATAATTGGTTTTATTTGCGGCTTTTTATAAACACTTTAGCTATAAGTTTCGGCCTTTCTAAAATAATAGAAACAATTATAGTTCCATCTTACTTTTAATAGGATAATAATAACAAAATTATCTATTTATCTATCTATCCAGTAATTTTATATATATCTATTAATTTTAACATCTTTCTATCTTAATTTAAATACATTTCTAAAATAAAAGAATAGTTATTTTTCGCATCGTATTATAAACAGCTTTCCGCGGATATAAAATGTACAATTATAAGATTAAAACCAGTTTTTATAGCCCCGAGATGCCAAAGTCACAGGCTAAATAAAGGATACACCAAGCCAAGTTTGAAATCGATAGGACAATTCCAACATGCCTAAATTAACGATAAGTGTTATCCGTTAAGGACTGACGCACAGAACTAAGTTAATTATAGAAAAGGCTTGCTTTTAAAAACAATGCATGTAAAACTGAAGCATCTTATTAAATATTTAAGTCTAAAAAGTTTACGTTTAAACGACAAGTATACATCAATTCTTTGGGTATAGTCCTTTCCACGACATCCTTCCATAAGGGGCGATGATTTTCTATTTTTTCACATTTAAAGTTTAAAGTGCAGTCTCTTGTTTGTCAATTTTTCTTTGACTTTCTGATTTTTGAGTTTCGCTTTCACGAAAGCACTAATTCTTGTTATTTTGTTTAAAGTAATGATATCTAAGCGATGACTATTATGGTAGGCTTTGTATAAGAATGGCTGATGTAAGAATGAGAAGCTAAAAATCAGAGGGTTCATCTCTATATCAATCTAGATACCACACAGAAAGGCCGGTGCTTTACCTCCAAGTTCCAAGGGAGCACAGAACCCCCTCCTATATCATTAGAAATTGAAATTAATGGGATGGTTAGTATTTTTCTTTATTCCTTACCACTGCAGGTAGGCGTAACACAGCAGTGCCTATTCATAGGGTGCCCTAATCCTGTCGGGATACATTGTACTCAATATAACCTCACCTAACCTAAAGAAAAACACAAATAAACGAGAAACTACAACCCCCCCCCCCCCAAGATTTTATTTTATTTCATTTTCAAACTAAGCGTGGTGGTTCTGTGCCTGAAAAGGTTCTTTAAGGGGAATCAACGATTAAGTCTATATAACAATAAGGAATTTGAAAAAAACAAGGATGAAGAATTTATTGTTAGCACACACTTAGGACAGTTAATTATGATAAGGTGTAATCGAGTGACCTGTAAAGCTTTGAGAAGTGGGATCTACTCTGAGATATAATGTCGATTTTTCTAAAGATTTCTCTAACCAACAAAAATGTAATTTTATTATATTAATATTTATAAGTGGGGGAGGGGTTGCTATAGCCCCCTTTATATCTCCCCTTGATGTTCTTACATATGCGTAGTATCATTCTTGTTTTATTGACCCTATATACCCACAGCTTAATTTATTGTGAACTATTATATCTCAACTTAGGTGTACCTTCAATTCAGCACATATCATTTATGCAAAGTCTTTTATAATCGCCAAAATACAAGAAATCAAATAAGTTTATAGGGTAACTTCTTGTAGGTCCAGGGAAAGTTTTTAACTGTTTTTGGGTAAGTTACCACCACCCTCAAAGGATAAATCGCCATTAGAAAAAATAGAACCTAGTAATAGTGTCTAACTTTTTATCTTTGTAACGTAACAAAAATCCATCTCTTTTTTAGGGGTTTCCTTTCCCACTTCCTCTCTCATCCTTCGATTTTTGTTACGTCACAAAGATAAAAAGTTAGACACTATTACTAGGTTCGAAAAAATATCCCCACCCCCCAAAAAAATTTAAAAATATAAGCTAACATAATAGGAAATGTGAATTAAATTTGGCGAAATAGATCGCGCACCAACAACTCATATAGCAACTTTGCTAATTATATACTTGCCCTAGCCAAAATTATTCTTTATAAGCTTTTTATATATAAATAAAACATAACATCTTATTAAAGTTTAAAAGTCTTAAGGAAAATTAGGCAAAATATATTACTCCTATCCATCTTTTTGTCTTACTATCTATTTTCTATCTATTTACATATCTATCTAACTAACTTTATATGTCTGTTTTCAATCTATATATCAATCTATCCATCTACCTATCTGTCTATCTATATGTCTATATATCTTTCTATCTATCTATCTATCTATCTATCTATCTATCTATCTATCTATCTATCTATCTATCTATCCATCTATCTATCTATCTATATATCTATCTATCTATCTATCTATCTATCTATCTATCTATCTATCTATCTATCTATCTATCTACCTATCTGTCTATCTATATGTCTATATATATATCTATCTATCTATCTATCTATCTATCTATCTATCTATCTATCTACCTATCTGTCTATCTATATGTCTTTATATATATCTATCTATCTATCTATCTATCTATCTATCTATCTATCTATCTATCTATCTATCTATCTATCTATCTATCTATCTATCTATCTATCTATCTATCTATCTATCTATCTATCTATCTATCTATCTATCTATCTATCTATCTATCTATCTATCTATCTATCTATCTATCTATCTATCTATCTATCTATCTATCTATCTATCTATCTATCTATCTATCTATCTATCTATCTATCTATCTATCTATCTATCTATCTATCTATCTATCTATCTATCTATCTATCTATCTATCTATCTATCTATCTATCTATCTATCTATCTATCTATCTATCTATCTATCTATCTATCTATCTATCTATCTATCTATCTATCTATCTATCTATCTATCTATCTATCTATCTATCTATCTATCTATCTATCTATCTATCTATCTATCTATCTATCTATCTATCTATCTATCTATCTATCTATCTATCTATCTATCTATCTATCTATCTATCTATCTATCTATCTATCTATCTATCTATCTATCTATCTATCTATCTATCTATCTATCTATATATCTATCTATCTATCTATCTATCTATCTATCTATCTATCTATCTATCTATCTATCTATCCATCTATCTATCTATCTATCTATATATCTATCTATCTAGCTATCTATCTATCTATCTAACTATCTCTCTATCTCTCTATCTCTCTATTTATCTATCTATCTATCTATCTATCTATCTATCTATCTATCTATCTATCTATTTATCTATCTATCTATCTATCTATCTATCTATCTATCTATCTATCTATCTATCTATCTATCTATCTATCTATCTATCTATCTATCTATCTATCTATCTATCTATCTATCTATCTATCTATCTATCTATCTATCTATCTATCTATCTTTCTATCTATCTATCTATCTATCTATCTATCTATCTATCTATATTATATTTAGTGTTGCCAATTGATAGGTCCCGCAAATAAAATTATCATGCACAAAGATAAAGGGTGCTTGAAAAAAAATATTCTAAAAATTAAAATTTTGTGAAAATGTTTATTAAAAAGAGTTTTTCATCATGTAAAAGTAACATAATATCTATCTGTCTGTAGCTAAGGATCTACTAATTTTCTGGACCGATATGGTTCTCCTTTACAGTAAAACTACTTAAAGGTGAAGGGAAGATTTATAACTACATTTATTGAGGTTACAATCACCTTCTACTTTTCAAAACTAAAATTAAGAGTGGAGGGTCGAACCTTCCCACCCCCTCTTCACGTGCTACCAACCAGATTTTAAAACATTTCACTGAAAATGATAAAGAAATGGATTAATTTGTCTATGAAACTGTAATAAAATTGAGTATCAAATATTTTTTCAAACACCATAAGTTTTTTGTTATTAATATGATACTTAGATAGGTTAAAGGTTGCCATACCTTTAAAGAGCTTATGTAATGTAGCTAATAAAACAAGAGGAAACTTTCGAATGAAAAGTCAAACATAAATTTCAATTGTAAAAAACACGTAAAAACAAATTATAAAAATATATGTACTTTTTAAGATCACAATAGCATTGAGTAATAAGTAATGCTATAGCAGGCACGCATAATAATAAGCTACTATCTTTTTTCTTGTTGAATAATGGAATAAAGACGTGTCTAGGTTTCAAACTTTTAACTTCAAGATACTAAAATGTGAACCAGGGATAGGGCAATGAATGATAAATTGATGTACATTCCAGATTAAGATCTATAAATTCTGTAGTTTAAAATTATTAGTAAACAGTTTTGATATTGCTTGTTTGTATAATCAGAATTTTCATACCTATGAATTATGAGGACTGTGTAATTATTAATGGATATTTAGAGTATGTAGATCTATATGCTTGAAATAGTGTTGCCAAATGTAATGTAATTGGCTATGAATTTAGACATTTCTTAGCCGTATTGATAAAACATACCATTACCCGTATCTTTGCCTACAATCTGATTATTTCATCTTTTTATACAAGTTTCTTACTCATCCAGCACTACATATAAAACATATATTGTTAAGATCAAAGCCTCTCTATATGTTGAATACCCACGTCGTTGGGAAGGTTATGGGTTCGAATCTCCGCTCAATACATGCAGTGCTATAATTAAAGACGTTAATAATGGTTTCTACAGCTGCTATGCCAGGCGCAACTCTTATCTATGCAGTTGGACAGTTAGGACTGTTAATAAAAGAGTTAGTTGCCTGTTACTAAACCTAAGACCTCCGGTATTTGAACATTAAAGAGTATGACTATACGGTATCTGCATCTAAATTTAAACAACTCTACAAATATGCTTGTCTTACCATATGTTTTATATTTAGCTTTGCCGCTATGGATGTTGTCATCCTTATTATAGTTTTTTAAGCAAAAAAGCACATTATAAATAGATTAGCTTTTGCAGGTTCAATAAGTTTTTTTTTGGTGAATTATGGATAGCCAATCTTTTAAGAAATAAGAGTATGCCTGTTCGTTCTTTAAAGTTTTGCTAGTTGATGCGCTCCTAGCCTCTGTGGGAGGGTAGAGTATTCACAAAATAGCCTAAAACCACCACAAGACTTAAATACTTCCCTGAAAAATACAACCCATTCGAAATTTCAAATTTTTCAGATCTTTACTCTACAGTATACTTATTACATCTTGTTTATCGCAATGGGAATATTTAAAGCATGTTTGCATGAAAGGAAGAGTCAGTGCTTTCCCTCAAAGTGCTTGTCTATCATTTTCTATACCTAACTCCTGGGGGGGGGGGGGGACCTGAATACCTGTTAATCTATAACACTACGAGGCTAACAAGTGCTCATTACAACGGGAAGGTGGGGGGGGGGGGGGGGAGTCCTGTGTTCAACAAGGTTCTTTGAGGTAAAATGCCGAAGATTCTTTTCTAATTCCTGGCAGGCTTTAAAAAATACGCGATTAACATAGATTTCTTTTGATTTTATAATATGTTTTTGTTTAACACACCAAACTATACAAATTAAAAGACATATAAAGAAAGACATGTTCCGACTTACAGAGAAGCTTGAATCTGTTACACCAAATTACATATTATTATGTGAATTAGATTTAATATACACAAAATTAGGCAACACGAGGAAGCAACACACCATTTTTTATAAACATATATTTTTGGTGGGAGGATTTCTATAAATATGGTATGTTCATCTGTACGTCACAACATGGTATATTTTTCCTTTTATTACTTGGTTTTCTAGGATTTTTTTAACTTCCTTCTTGGATTTGGAGACGGATGGGGGGGGGGGGTGTCCCTGAGGTGGCCTGACTCAAATTAGTTAAAACCATTAATAGCTTCATTATAAATGAGAATTATGTCGTTTGGTGAGATCTTACGCTGCTGGTAGACAAACAGAGATACAATTACTTTAAAAAATATTTTTTCTTTCAACATTAAATAAGCTAAAATAACGCAGGATTGGGGGGTAATATACGTGCAATATAGAGTATTTTGGACATAAAAGATTAGCGCTTTCAAACAAAGTACCCAGTTGAGCACTGTACCCCACCCATATAGTTATAAAGTGAAAATAACGTTCAAGCTGGGTTCGGCTGAGAGAAAAAAAAACACCCTTATTTTCAATTTATTTAAAAATAAAGGGATGGGGAGGATTAGTGCTCAAAAGAAAGTTTGTGTGAATGCACAAAAAACTGTATTAAAAATGCTATAAGTTTAAGGAAACAGTTATGTGACTAAATATATAATTTTATGTGTGAATCTTAGTATATGGATATTAGCACTGTTCAGTATTTTATGTGTGAATCTTAGTATATGGGTATTAGCACTGTTCAGTATTTCATGTGTGAGTCTTAGTATATGGATATTAGCACTGTTCAGTATTTTAACTTTGTAGTTACAATATTCTTTTATAGGGCGCGGAAAATTTTCCAAAGTCCAAAACAAATTATTGGTAAAATGATATAGGGAGGTCTGATTCCCGAATATGAATTTTATTGGGAGGTGAGTTAAAACCCCGAACAAAATTTTGGTGTTTCATCCTATTTTGAATTAAAAAGTTTAGTTTTCGAACAGTCCTAATATATGTATAAGTTTGTTAAAACATAGATATACATGGGAAGATGCTATATGCGAAATATTTTGGCGATACATGGATCCCCCTACATAGTTAAAAACCTTCCCTAAACCTATGAAAAGCTACACTATAAAGGTAAACCTCATCGGTTCAGCGGCTAGCCCTATCACCAGTAAACAGAGAAAGACAGACATCCTGTTACTTTTATATAAGGATAGTCACTTACATCAAAGCTCTATACATCTGATACAAACCAATTTTAATATCAACCTACAAAATTTTCATAGTTTAAACAGGATTAATAATACCTACGCCAAAACACCCCTGTATAAAGAGACCTCTCGTATTCGCGTGTTACATATTTTTTTTTATAAATATGTGCGTTACATATAACAAGGATGAAAACATTTATAAAGACGAAGGACATATCCACATGATCAAAAACTAAATATATTCTATATTAACCCCAACCAATTTTGTAACACACCCCCCCCCCCCCCCCTCCACTTTATTTAGTTTAAAATTAATATACGTAAAGCCTTTCTAAGGAGGCGTTAACCCTGCGCGGCATATTGCCTCAGAAGTACATATTTCTATCCCAGTAGGGCTCTTCTAACCTTTACCTAACCTAACCTAAATTAAGCATCAAACATTTTTCTAAAGTTCGTTTATGATCTATATGCAATTGGATGAAAACTTCACAATCATGTAAAGTTTTATTTCGTGTATGGGCATTAATCATTTATGGAAATGGTTCGCTCCCAGAAAACTAATTCCCATCATATAATATTCAAGATCACCTATTTAGCAATTCATTTTTGATTGTTAGGTTAAAATCTTCTCGCTTTTTTAGCAATAACGGTAAAACAATAGTCACTCTGTAATTCGTTATTTTTCTATGAAGTTTCATATATTTCACGGGATGGTTTTAGGCTATTGCCTATAAATATCAAAAGCAAAGCTTCGGGAGAATGAAAGTATTGAATATACCTTTATATAAGTAGTTTAAAACATTGAGTATTTAATTAATTTATTTTATATTTCCTTAGCGGACTTTTTTATTTGATATTTTGAAAATTATTTTCTTGTATGAAAAAAATACATGTATGCTTATATGAAATGTGACTAAATAAATAGATAATTTTATTATATTTTTTCATAATTTGGGATAGAAGGAAGTGATTCTATTTTCAAACCATCATCTATCTTACTATCTATCCATATTTTTCTTTCTATATTCAACTCCTATATCTAATACTAGCGGATATGCCCCTAGAGGCTTCTAGCGGCACTTTAAATGTTTTTTTTTCTGATATGTCTTTGTTGCGTTCAAGTCTCGAGAATAGTAAAAAATTTTCTCTTTTTTGTGATTTCTCCTGAGAGGGTGGTGGTACCCTCCCCCCAAATAGTTATAAACCTTCCCGGGACCTATGACCGGTTCAGCTGTTAGCGAGATCCTTCGGTACAGACAAACAGACAGACGAACAAACAAACAAACATCCTGTTACTTTATTATAAGGATTAGCGACTACACCCCTAGCATATAGGAGAAACAGGGGCAACTAAATAGCATAAAACTATCCTGGGACATTTTATACTATATACAATATACATACACACTAGATAGTGTATTAGAAGGTAAAGGAAGGATGCAGATAGCCTAAAACCATCCCGGAATTATGAATCCATAAATTTGGCTGTATACTTTTTGTTTGCTATCCGCTACTCATTATCTATCTAGTTATATATATCTGTATTATCTATCTAGTTATATCTATCTGTATTATCTATCTAGTTATATCTATCTGTATTATCTATCTAGTTATATCTATCAGTATTATCTATCTAGTTATATCTATCTGTATTATCTATCTAGTTATATCTATCTGTATTATCTATCTTGTTATATCTATCTGTATTATCTATCTAGTTATATCTATCTGTATTATCTATCTAGTTATATCTATCTATATTATCTATCTAGTTATATCTATCTGTATTATCTATCTAGTTATATCTATCTGTATTATCTATCTAGTTATATCTATCTGTATTATCTATCTAGTTATATCTATCTGTATTATCTATCTAGTTATATCTATCTGTATTATCTATCTAGTTATATCTATCAGTATTATCTATCTAGTTATATCTATCTGTATTATCTATCTAGTTATATCTATCTGTATTATCTATCTTGTTATATCTATCTGTATTATCTATCTAGTTATATCTATCTGTATTATCTATCTAGTTATATCTATCTATATTATCTATCTAGTTATATCTATCTGTATTATCTATCTAGTTATATCTATCTGTATTATCTATCTAGTTATATCTATCTGTATTATCTATCTAGTTATATCTATCTGTATTATCTATCTAGTTATATCTATCTGTATTATCTATCTAGTTATATCTATCTATATTATCTATCTAGTTATATCTATCTGTATTATCTATCTAGTTATATCTATCTGTATTATCTATCTAGTTATATCTATCTGTATTATCTATCTAGTTATATCTATCTGTATTATCTATCTAGTTATATCTATCTGTATTATCTATCTAGTTATATCTATCTGTATTATCTATCTTGTTATATCTATCTGTATTATCTATCTAGTTATATCTATCTGTATTATCTATCTAGTTATATCTATCTATATTATCTATCTAGTTATATCTATCTATCTATTTTGCTCCATAATATTTGTCCATAAATCTCTCTGTACTCTGATGTAGTATAATAATTTCTTGTATTTCAATTATGCGCCGTAAAATTAAAAGCCAGCGGGAGTCGAACCTGTGAGACTCTTGCGCGCTCGAATCGAGTTAGGCTAGACTGTCACTCGCGGAAGGTTTTCAATGAAAGAGGGGACATTAAAATGAAGGTAACTAAAGTTATATTACCATGTTTTATTATTCGTTGGCTCAAATACTTTGAGTACTTTATTTGATTCTCTTTGATTCCAAACTAGTAATGGCTAAAACAATAATGTTAATATACAGAAGGGTTAATTTTGTTTGTCACTATTGGAACATTATTTCTTTTCTTATGCTTTACTTAGAAATGATGTACTAGACGATAAATTGATTTACACCCTCAATAACGATAAACAAATCTGTAGACGAAAATTATTGCTGGTAAAGTTTTGAAGTGCTATTTTGTAAAACCTGATCATTTTTTTTTTATAAAAGTCCTCAAAGTTTTTAAATCAACGAATAAGAACATATGTTTATAAAACTTATGGGAACAGTCTAAAGTCCCCCTCCTTCCTGGCTTTTACTGATTATTCTATAACTGTATAATCTACTAGGTTATGAGATGCTAGATGGTAAGACACATAGAAGAAAGGCCCAAGGGGTGAAATGTAATGAAAAGGGAGTGAAAATCAAATAAAAGAGAAAAATATAAATATTATAAATGTTTGATTATTTAGAACTATAAATCCTATTTAATAAAGTAGTAAAGATTTTTTTGTCTCTCCTTTGAAATCTCGTTAACAAACTGGTCTGATTTAGTTCTCTATTTGAGGAAAACTTCATAGGGATTTTATTTCTTTCAAATTTGAATAATAAAAGTTTTTGAGTGGCATGTTTTTTCCCTTATCAATTACAAATCCCCTATACGCTAGTTGCGGTACTACTAGTATAAAAATTAAGTGAAAGGATGAATTTCATAGGGAATAGAAGTAAAAAAGAAAGAAAAAGAAAAGCAATAGACAAACAAAACAGGTCTAGAATAGAAAATCAAATAGATATAAAGATTATAAAGTTAGGATTTTATTCAATGAATAGACTATTAATGAGAAGAAAATAATAAAAATGAGGTAAAAAGATATAAATTAAATAGAAATAGGATGACAGAAAGATATAAAGATTTAAAATGACAGAAAATCAAATTTTACCATTAAACATAAAAAAATAGAATTGTAATTTTTTTATATTCTTGACTTAATAACAAAATAGATACCAAATAAAAATTGTGTTAAATAATTCTCTATCTATCTGTCTATCCATCTGGCTATCCCTCTATCAAGGGCAGTATATCTATCCTTCTATCCCCTTGACGTAAAACAAAGACAGATTATGTTAGAAATTGTGGTATATGTTTATGTATATACGTGTAATGTGTTAGAAGTAATCCATACATTTGTACAAATTAGAAAAACTGCTAAAATAAAATAAAAAACAAGAATGATGCCATTTAAAAAAGAAATTTTTAAAATCTTGCTTAATCGTAATAGGAGTCATAATTACAAAGTTTATATAAAAAATATTCATACAAAACAATTTATATTTTTCAAATTAGAATATTGACATTCTTAATTCTGAAATTCTAGAATGAACCCTATAGCCACAGAAATCTATTTAAAAGGTTAAAGATTTATAAAAATAAGAAAATTTTAAATAGAACATTCAAAAAAACCTAAAACATACAATACCAAATAAAAGGTTTGATTTCTAAATATGATTTTTAGTAACCTTTGCACTTCTTCAAAACGTTTACCTTCAAATTGGTGCACAATATCGCAAAGCTTTCTTCTTTCGCGTGATCTTAGGAACGTCAATTTTGTTAGGTATTTGAAAAATCATTCATACTAAATACATAAATGAATATTGCTGTACAGTGTCATTGGAAAACTGTAAGAGAAAATTTACTTTTTATAACTTATAATGCTTTCTAACTTCGTCAACCTAAAGACAATAATATTGAAACGTATTGTGATTAGTTGCATAAAACAATAAGGAAATCTTTGAATTACCAAATTATAGCACATCTCATTACAATGCAATACAAATTTACAGACAATTAAAGGATTTTTTGGGAGGAGGGGGGTGGGAGGGGGGCATTAGAATAATGCGCAATAATAATATAAAAAATTTTAGAATACAGAGGGGATTTTTTTTTTACTTTATGCCAGGTTATGGTAGGTTATATTGGGTACAAGTTAGCCGCACAAAGCTTGGCCAACGCAGATAAAGGCAATACAAGGCTAATCATGAAAAAAAACTACCTCCCTCTTATTTGCAATTGATTTAAAAAATAAAGGGGAATGTTTATTCTTTACCCGCTAGCACTAGTCGATTTGTATATCATTTCTATGTTTAGGCTTTTTCATATTATGTTTTACAAGTTTTTTGTTGTTAGTAATGAAAATGTGAAACTTGCTGTATTGTATAAATCCTACTCCTCTACTAGATGCATCCAAGAGTTGGTTTGTAATTGTAAAACATAATGATAACACCACGATTGTTTAGGTAACAATCCTACTGTTATACTTTATGTAAATTTAACTATAGAATCCATGTTACTAAAACAGATATAATATATCTAGATAAATAATCTGACCCCATTTTTTTCAAACTCAAAAGGGGATTTTTTGCAGACATAAACCGTTGTTCACATTTTGTTGTGAAGAAATTTGAGACGAATTTTTTCGACGAAATAATTTTTTAGAAAGCTAACATTATTAAAAGAATTTTATAACTAACTTATCATATTTTGTCCTGTGATTCACATTATGCGAGGGAAGAAAAGCGTTGTCCTAAGATATGCGACAATTTATAGCTGAATCATAATGCGAACGAAAGGAAAAAAATATGCCCTTACGTACCAAGATCTGAAAAAATATTTCAACCAATGAGATGTCTTGAATGTACAGTCAGTTTTCTCCTATTGGCTAATTTAGACAATATGTCTCTAGAGTATCTCTATTGTTACTAAATACACTTCTATGTGACATATGAATATGTATAGGTGATTGGCTATGTGTAAGATACTCATAGATTATTTATATAGAATCTTATCCATATACTTCAACGCCAAAAAGTTAATAGAACTTATATTGAATAAATTCAAGTTTTTGGATCATGTAAAGAAGGTGAAGTTTTTGAAGGACAGAAATTACCTTCCTAAGTTTTGACCTCAGATAGGATAGCTATGAGCTAGAATCAATGTTAAGGTGTCTATAGGAGCTTCTATAGAAATAAGTCAACACAAGCTAGGGTCTATCTCTGATATTTCCAGTACTTTGTTCGTTTCAAGCTAAATTATCAGACGTTTTACTCTTACAAAGTACTCGTACATTAAGGAATCTCATGTTTATTTGTTTGAGGTTTCAATAAACCATGTAGGTTTTTTCAGAATTTATTTGTTCTTTTTATATTATTGTAACTTTGCTGCATAATAGTTATTCTAACTATGATTATTTTATGTTATAACACAACTTGATAAAACCTAGGTGTTATCTTAGCAAACTTTTTTATATATTAAAAGAATTGTTTATTCTTCCTGTGCTTCATTCTAATCATAATTATTCCATGTGGACATGAGTTTCATTCTAACAATCATGTTCTATGTTTAAATACTTTGAGTGTTTGGATATATATTTAAAAACATTTGAAATCTATCAAAATTGTGACAAGAATTTGTGTTTCAAAGTGACACATTAGGTTATGTTTGCCATCAATACAGGGATCTTAAGGGAAAAGACCATGGACTATAAATTGATTTGCATCCTCAAATGATGATAAACATAATTACCTATAGCTCGTTATTACTGCGATATAATATATGAAAATAATTGCCTGTGTTTTTTTTTTTCAAATTATCCTCCATTTAAAATAATAAGATACTAAAATAATTTTCAAAAAAATTGTCAGTTTTTTGTTAAACAGTCTATATACAAAGTTTGGCAGTATAAAATAAGAAATTTCTTTTGTTTGTTTGTTTCATGACAAAAACAAGAAAATGATACAAAATCTCAAAATAAAATTTCGATAATTTCCCTCGTATCGCATATGGACCAAAGAAGAACTTTTTGAAAAAAAGATAGAGCAATCTATAAAAAAAATCATAATGAGGGGGGAGTCAGGGATCTAAAGGGATAAGACAATGGCCGATAAATGTACAAACCCAATAATGGTACGCAATAATACCCTTTAGTGATTGACACTCAACTTAAACGTTTTTGAAAGCAATTTTACCCCACTAATAGTTATCAGAATTTAATGATTAATGGCTTATTTTCTTAGTTTTTTAATGCAATTAATAGAACAACAAAAAAAATATTTCAATTTTTATTTTAAAATTGCAGTAAAATCTAAAATTCAAAACTTAGGTGTCAACATCTAGAAATGGTTTTAAATAATCAACCTTTTGCAACAATTGCGGCTAAACACTTCAAAGTTGAGATATAGAGCTAAAAAAGTATACAGATACTATTAGGGACATGTACTAGAACATAATAAAGTTTGAAGGTCATATCTCAACCAAGGAGGGAGTACTGGCCCTCCAAAGTCGACTACAGAAAATCTAATTTTTTAAGGAAAAATGCGCTAAAACCATTTTTATATGTTGACATCTAAGTTTTGAATTTTAGATTTTACTGTACTTTTCAAATAAAAACTGAAATATTGTTTTGGTGTACTATTAATTGCATTAAAAAACGAAGAAAATAAGCCATTAATCATTAAATTCTGATAACTATAAGTAGGGTAAAATTGCTTTTAAAAAAGTTCTCATAAAAAAAAACACACTGTAATTAGTAATTTGAGTAAACAAAAACAACGATTAATTTTCCTTAAAAGGTAAAAAATAGCTTTCTCTATTTGTTTAATTGGATAATACCTATTTTTTACCTCTGATTAGCTAATTATCTCATCAAATTAACATTTTCTGATGGTAAAGAAATAATAATGAGTTGTTATTTGATTTTTACTCCCCTCCCAACCATTATTTGGGTTTTCTCAGGTGGTAAAATAACCCTCCACTTAATAATATTTAATTCTTTGTGTAAAAGTTAGAAAGGGAAAGGGAAGGAACATTGGACAGGAAATTGACACTTGTACCCAGTGTTTTATAACCTTGCTATCCGTTGCCTCAAAACTTTGAGTACTTTAATTAAAATTTTATTGGTTTTTTCAAACTATTAGTGTCAAAACTATCAAACAATAATTCTAATCTACAGAAGGTTTAATTTTATTTTTCATTATCTTTTATTTAGGTCCCTAGTAAATGTAGAAAAAAGAGAGATTAAACAACAACAAAAAAGAGCGAAGGAGGGATAGACATGAAGAAAGTAAGTTAAGTTAAGAGACTGAGAGAGACAATGGAAAAGATTAATAACGAATCTCTGGCTCCTGTACAGTGGCGTCCGGTAGAGGCGTGTAGAGTGGTGTCAACAGCCCTCTTAAGATTTAAATTGGAAAAGCTTGCATTCCTCTTTTTTCGCTCTATAATGGTTTCACCCACCCCTGCTCCAGTAGCTTGAGAAAGTATTCGAAAAATAAAAATAAAATGAAATTTATCTTCCATGTACATTGTACATATATATCTATTCCTTAACTCCTGGGAAAAATAAGGAGAAAAAGGAAGGGAGGAAATTTTTGAATAATGAGTGTTGATAACAAATTGTTTTTATCATGCAACTTATCTTTCTATCTTTTATTTGTCTGTCTATCTTTCTTGTTCTTTGTATATCTATCTATTCATCAATTTCATCTTTATCTATTGTATGTTTGTATTTATTAATCTCTTTTCAATTTATCTATCTACTTATCTATTGATCTACATTATAATACAAATCTACATATCATTATATTGATCCAATATCTATTTGTGAATTTATCTATGTATCTATCTGCCTATCTATCAATTTATGTATTTACCCATCTAATTATCTACCTATCTATCTATTTATTTATCTATCTATATATCAATCTGTGCTGTGTGCATGAGAAATGGCAATATCATATCAATCTTTCTATTATATATCTATCTATTTGTCTACCAATCTATCTACCCAAGGTGCATGACTAATGAGTGTAAGTAACAAATATTACTAGTCATGCAAATCTAAAACTAAAAATTAATCATAAAAGCATTCAACATTTTTTTTTCAGGGACATTGATAATGCAGTTGAGAAAAAATCTTCAAGCCCTTCTAGATCCTTATCTTTTATGCCTTTATTTCTTCATTAGTGGGGGTGATGTGGGGAGGGGGGAGTTAAATGACCTAAAACCACCCTTTAACCACCATATATCTTTTTGAAATCAGTTTATAGATGCTTTGCCTCATATATGATACTTATTATTTTAATTATTTTATTTTATTTTTAAAATGATTATCTATCTATTTTATATTTTACAAACATGCAAATGTAACAACATTCTTGCTTTATTTGTAAAATATGGAGATACGGAAAGAGTAATGTGTGACGTCATTAAATTACGTCTTAATCCATCTCTTTCATAGGGGTTTCCTTTCCTATCATCCCAACGTTTTTTATGACGTCACACATGACACATTCCATATCTCCAAAAAATACACTTTTTTATTTATCTATTATGGCATGCAAACTCAACATTAATTCATTTACATGCTTCAAATGAACATTAGCATACAAGCAAGTGACCGGTTAAAATAAGAAAATGAATTTAACTGATACAGGATTGCTCCCATAAAGGATCTAGTCAGGGATCTTAAAGTATAAAATGTAGATCCCGTATGATGAAAAGCAAAACTTCCTTTAGTGTTATAAAATTATTGGTTAAAAGTTTGAACCTACTAGTTCCACCTAATCAATCAAGAATGGAAACAACACAAATTATCCATTAAATAGATACAGTTTCTTTGTGTAAAACAGTATTTAAGAGAACAAAATTATAAGCCAATATCGGTCTTCAATGTGAAGCTTTTAAATTAAATTCAAGCTTCCAGGGAGTAAAGTTATTTATGAAATATTACTTGACTTGTTATTGAGAAAACTGTGTAACACAACAACAACATATCCCTGTTTCCCTGAGATTTATGCAGAATTTGATTCCTATCTTTTTCCATCCAAAAGCCAATCGGAAGTTACCACTTTTGACGTTTTGATATGAGAAAATACATAGATAGATAAAAATATAGGTAGGTATATTGGGGAAACAGCAGGGACAAAGGAAAATATAAAACAAGATAAAAAAATACATTTGTACCTTGTACATTTATTTATTCAGGTGCGTGCTGGAAGTAAATATCAGGACTCCAACCCCAATTAGATATAAGAGCCTGTACTGAAACCCACACTTATAAAATCACTTGAGGGAGGGGGGCTATAGAGGAGAGTTCAACCCACTCACCCCCCCCCCCCCAAAAAAAAAAAAATAAAGTTGGCTAACATACTCTTTAAAAAAACATCCTTTTTACCCACTTATATGATACGTTTAGTGTTTACTAAAAAAAAACTCAAATGATTTCTATTTGAAGGAGGGGGAGGGGGGGTATCGGTGTTAAAATCTTAAAAAAGAGATTAAATTTAAATTTGTAATCATATATTGCGTAAAAGAAAATTTATTTATTTTTGGATAATACAGAGTGAGTCAGAAAAAACTGAGTTTTTCGATTTTCAGAAAGAACCAGAAGGAATACAGAAAAAATGATTATATATCCTTGTTCTCTGTACAAAAGCACATCAAACTTGTAAAAGGTGTTTTTCATTATCTCTAAAAATGCGGCCTCTATGATAGGTGTATGGTGTCAAAAAATGGCTTGTGTGAAAAATGTTCATCAAGAAAAATTTAAATAATTCATCTATTTTGTATAAAAAAATCTTAAAATTTCAATATTTATTTAGAAAAAGGTCTAAGAAAAGTACTTTAATGAGTTTTAAAGGTGAAATGCTTTTTGGCTCCTCAGAAAAGCATTTTTAGAATACTTCAATTTGTCATTTTTTCATATTTCTTGATTGTGATGCATGTGGTTTAAAAGAATCTTCTATAATAAAGTAGCTTATAGTAAAAAGAAAAAAAAACCTTTTTATTTGACAAAAAAATCTCTTAAGATAAAAAAGTTATCAAGGTTTCAATTTTTAAAATGAAAATGCTTTTTAGAAACCCTACCCTATTTAAATGAAGTTATTATGATGAATTATAACACACAAGTATCATTTGTCAAAAGGGGGCGGAGATTTTGGAGATTAAATCCAGTCTTGCACCAAATATAGAGGAAATTCAGGGGGAGGGGGGAGGAATTTATGTAACAAGATGAAATATTTCCGGTCATGAGCTGGTTTTCCGTTCATGGAGTATTAAATCTTAACAATAGATTACAACAAAATGTTTGATTTATAATGTGATAATTTAATTTAAATAAATTGTATTTTTAAGATGTTAAATATTTACAATCTGTTGAATACAAATTTTAATAATCAAAAAATATGTTTGGTTATCTTTTTAGCATGGTAGACATTTTTTATTATTCATAAATCTACCTAAAAAGTACAAAATAATGGCCGAAAAAGTCATCACACACACTTTTTGAAATCTTTATGCTCTAAAAAGCGCCGTTGTTTTCAGAGATATTCAAAAACACCTTTTCTAAGTTTCATGTATTTTTTTATAGAGAACAAGAACCTATAATTGTTTTTTCCATATTCCTACTGGTTGTATCAGAAAATCGGAAAACTCAGTTTTTTCTGACTCACCCTGTATACTTTTGATTTATCCATGAATTTATGAAATAGAGAGAAGGTGAATTCACTCTTTAATGCAAAGTGTATTGTGGGATTTTGTCCCATCCTCCCCCCCCCCCACAAAAAAAGAAAACAACTCTGAAACTGAAACATTAATTTAGAACACATGGTATTTAAATAAAGTTAAATTGTAGAAACTCTTTAAAGATGCTTACTTCAATCTTTCTCTCTCTCTCTCTCTCTCTCTCTCTCTCTCTCTCTCTCTCTCTCTCTCTCTCTCTCTCTCTCACTCACTCTCTCTCTCTCTCTCTCTCTCTTTCTCTCTCTCTTTCTCTCTCTCCCTCCCTCTCTCAATCTCTCACTTTTCAGTAAATATGTAGAAGATACAAATTTATTCTAAAATTGAAATCCATGAAATTGAAGCCAAATTGAGTGAGTAATATGCACATAATAATATACTATGGTTAGATAGATAGATAAATAGTTAATGTATATATGTAAAAAGATAGATAGATAGAAAGCTAAATAAGTACTATTATTCATAGTTTATTAGGACAAATAAATGTAAACACTTATTGGTTATAAAAAAAATTTATTAATGCATTAAGAAAAAGTAGGTATAATTAAAAATAAAAATTATATATTTAAAACTTTGAACACTTAAAAATGAAGTGGCTGATAGATTTCAGTAGATTAAAAATTAACGCTTCTGGTTTTGTTGTTCATGTATTGGATAGATTGAAATAATAAATAAATAGATGGATAAATAGTAAATCTATTTCTAAAATAGAAAAAAATATCTTTGCTTTAAATAGATGGAATACAAACTTTTATGAGTATATGAATGCATTGGCGTGCAAAGGGTTTTGTCTGAAGGGTGAAAAGGGGTAAGGTAATTTTCTCCAATTTCAATTTTAAGGGGGTTGTATACACCCCTTTTCAACACACCAATCAAATCAAATTCCGCGGATAGTAAAATAAAAAATGTTAAGATTAATTCCAGTTTAGTTAGCCCTTGTCAACTTAACTTGCATTGATTTTAAGATTTTTAAATATTATTCGTAGAAAATTAACTATAAAACGATACATTATTATTTAGTAGGACTCAGAACCGGTTTTATTCCAGCGGCTATAAATCAATTTCGAAGCCTTACTGCTGAAAAATAACTACTTAAAACATATAAAAAATAGATGGATTAATAAATAAATGTATAAGCAGATATATTGTCTGTCGGTAGATCTTAAAAGGATTAATGTTTGTAGCTGACATAAATTGAATATAAGATATTATTATTTGAGGAGTGGTTTTACTGAAACACAGTAGGAACCAATTGTTCAGGGATAGACATACAAACTATTCCAGAAGCTAAAATATATTTTCCTTATATTGAAAAAACACGATGTCTATTTATTTGTGTGTCTGTTGGTAGCTTAAGATCTCGCTAACCAATGGAATATGGTTCCCCTTTACAGTAAAGCATCTTTAAGAAGTAATTTAGGGGAGGGAACCACCACCCTCCCAAGATAAATCTCCTGTTGAAGAAAAAGACCCCCATTTCAAAACTAAAATGTAAAGCGGGGGCTTGTCTTACCCCTACTCCTTTTTCCTTGAGTACTCTTTGAGGCTTCTAGGGGCGTATCCACTAGTATTACCGTAATATAAATAAAAGATCTCGCTTACCACTAAACTGTTGGGTTTTCCTTTATAGGTAAGCTTTACACATGTCTCGAGATTGATTTAGGCTATTTAAATATGGAGATGTATTCGCCTATTTTACTGATTATTCTACGCGCAATTGGTTGCCAGGGGCGCAGCCGAAGTTAAAATGAAAAAGAACAGTATACTTTCGCAAAGTAATATGCAACTATGTCTATTTAATGTGTTATCAAGTTTATTTTATACCTATATATATCTATTTCTATTTAGCATCCGTTATTCCTGAAACGAAACAAATATTCCATATGCCACACACATTTATATATACCTATTTACAAGGATACAGGGAAATAACAACACATATTTATATCTACCTATTTACATGGATACAGGGAAATAACAACACACATTTATATCTACCTATTTACATGGATACAGGGAAATAACAACACACATTTATATATACCTATTTACATGGATACAGGGAAATAACAACACATATTTATATCTACCTATTTACATGGATACAGGGAAATAACAACACATATTTATATCTACCTATTTACATGGATACAGGGAAATAACAACACACATTTATATATACCTATTTACATGGATACAGGGACATAACAACACACATTTATATCTACCTATTTACATGGATACAGGGAAATAACAACACACATTTATATCTACCTATTTACATGGATACAGGGAAATAACAACACACATTTATATATACCTATTTACATGGATACAGGGAAATAACAACACACATTTATATCTACCTATTTACATGGATACAGGGAAATAACAACACACATTTATATCTACCTATTTACATGGATACAGGGAAATAACAACACATATTTACATATATCTACATATTTACATGGATACAGGGAAATAACAACACATATTTATATCTACCTATTTACATGGATACAGGAAAATAACAACACATATTTATATCTACCTATTTACATGGATACAGGGAAATAACAACACACATTTATATCTACCTATTTACATGGATACAGGAAAATAACAACACATATTTATATCTACCTATTTACATGGATACAGGGAAATAACAACACATATTTATATCTACCTATTTACATGGATACAGGCAAATAACAACACTCATGTTTTCTATTTCCAAAATTCCAAACCAATTTTGGGAGGGACTATGAACGTGTTCATGTGTTCTGCAGGTCAGACTATACACAACTTTTAACTGCTTCTGTTTCCAAAATATCGGATATCTCTATATAACAAGATGAACAGGTGAGATTTTGTTTTTAGCGAAGGATCTCGCTAAGCGCTAAACCGATTTGGTTCTACTTTGCAATGAAGTTTCTCTTAGGTCTTGAAAGTTTTTTACTTTTTGGAGTATGGTACTTCTACCCATCCAAGAGAAATCATCACAAGAAAAAATCCTATCCCATTTTTTTTTCTAAAACTAAAATTAAAAATGGAGGGTTACCCCTTACGTGTTTCTTCAAATGGCCCTAGAGGCCACTATCCGCCAATATCTTTCAGAAGGATGAGGTTTGAAAGAAATAATCTTTCCATAGACATATCCCTTCCTTCTTGCATATTCCTAAAATATATCTAAGTATGATAATTTAAAGTAGTAATAGTAAATATTTGGAAAGCCTCACATATCCAAATTTTATCCAAACTAGAATTTTTAAAGCTTTCTTGTTATTTTTTGGTTGTGAGGCAAATGACTATAAAATTATCCTGTTCTTGTATGACGCTTTTACATACAGAGAGACACTTTTTCTTTCACTTGGCTTCTATTGCATATTTTATAATCAAAGCTGTCTAAATAATAATGAAGCCAACAAAATATGAATTGTTAAAAAAAATATAAATTTAATAAATTTTGAGGTAAACTTCGGAATCGATTTGTCAATTTTTAAACTAGGGGTGGAAATACGAAAGGGGCCTTGATATAATCCTATATCTAAAGTAGTAGGATAGTGGATAAAGAATACATGGATATTGTAACAGGGGATTTTTTTGCGTCAATTTAGATAGCTAATATAGCCCTCAGATATGGGTCATTACATTCCTCCATGGTCAGGGGTGGGGAGAAAGAGTGAAGGGTTTGCATTGGCCCGAAAACAGGCGCACTCATTGCCATGCACAGTTAGGACATCCAGACAAGCAACCAGTTGATCCTTTTGGGTTCTCTAGATGATTATTGAAATCGAATTATAACCTTACCCCAACGAGGTGTTTAACTATTATTGATTGGTTTGTTTTAAAACAGGGATGACAACATCCATAAAAGCGAAGCTCTGAAACGTTATGACATTTTGGTAACGATTATAGAGTTGCTACGCTTTCTAAATCGTACCTAACTACTACAGGAATCATCATGCAAAAATTGAAAGCGATAGGACAATTCTAACATGCCTAAATTAACGAAAAAAGCTATCTGTTACGGACGTACGGACAGACCGACCCTATTTATAGAAAAGCTTCGCTTTTAAAAATGCAAATTTGAAAATAGAAACTGAAATCAGGGAGTGGTGGGCAGTTTGTTAGGGACCCAATAACAACACCATACAAATAGATTTATTACCCTAGATGGACAATCAGTCACAATAATCCACCAAACAAATAATTGGAATTTCTTGCAGAGAAAGAATTTTGTTCATATTTACTCACTTCAATCTAACAAAACAAGTGTTGAAGTTTTTGGAGTTGTCAACAAGAAAAGTTTTAACCCAAGTAATTTGACTTTTTTTCTTTGCCTTGCTTATTGGATGAAATAACTGGCCTTACGGATCAAAATATGTAAACTTTCAAACCAATTTTGTGATCAAATTGTTCCCACCCTTTTGGTTCAATTAAAGATTTGATGATCTAGACATCACATATTTATTAACACACATGTGAAGATTCAAATATATCAAATTTAATTTTATCAATTACTTGCCTATCAATGCAATAGTAGAAAAAGCGCTCCTACTCTACGACTAATACTTGTCCATAATTCATTTACAGGCACCTAGTAGTAAAATAAGCTATACAATGGTTGTTTAAAATACAATTAATATTTGGAATTGTGAATTTCTTTGCTTTACACATTTTTAGAGAATAAAATTTACAAAATACATCGTGTGTTCAAAATATATGTAGAATGTACTAATTGAATGGATCACCTTTCTATTCCAAAGTCAATCATAAAAATTGGATTGTTTAATAAAATATAAAACATTGTTTGGTGCCTCATTTAGACTGCTTATTTGCCGCTGCTGTTATAATTTTGTGTCTTGAATTACTAGTTAAAAAAACCGCACCCATTAACAGGCTAAGGCAGTTCTCCTACTCTCATCCTTATTTGCATGCTTCTGACGAGTCAGTTTTTAAATAACATTTAATGTCTTTAGTTATGACTCGGTTTAGGCTACCCCCAAATCACCAATCAACAGACAACCAAGATTAAAGTCAATGGTAAAAATGATATTTTGGTAGAAATAAAGAAAGGTTAAAATAGATAGATTTATGAGAATGGTTTTAAATTGATTTTGATTGAATTTGAATTATTCAATTTATATTATGTGATAGAATGATGGATAGAAAGAGGGAGATAAAAGGAAGAAAAAGAGAAGAGAGAGAGAGAGAGAGAGAGAGAGAGAGAGAGAGTGAGAGACACAGAGAGAGGTAGAGAGAGAGAGAGAGAGAGAGAGAGGTAGAGAGAGATAGAGAGAGAGAGAGAAGGAGAGAGAGTGAGAGAGAAATAAAAGGAAGAAAAAGGAAATAAAAGGAAGAAAAAGAGAGAGAAATAAAAAGAGAAAAAGAATGAGATAGAGAGTATCAATATGCATACCCAATGAAGATAGACAAGATTTATTTTGTTTATCAAATTAATTGCTAAAAAAGTTTGCACACTACTTGTTTTGAATTAGTGAACCGAAATTCTGTAAAGTATTTGAACCAACGAATATGATGACATGTCTATAAAATTTTGGTTACAGACCAGTTCCCCCCACCCTAGATATACCACACTTTTCTGGGATCTTGCTGAGTCAAGTATCAACTGTTGGGAATATCAAAGGATGACTCCATGCAAAATTTGAGCCGGATCCGGCCAAAACCGGCCGTGAATTTTATGAAAAACCGGTTTTTTCCGGTTTTTAGGGGGTATCTGTAAATCGATTCAGCTGGAGCAAAACCGGTTAGAGGTACAAAAAATTTTACTTCACATGAAATTTAGCCAATGCAATTGCCTACAAAAATGTACTTCATCATCAACTTGATTGGACAACTCTTTCCCCTCCTAAATGTCCATTAAAACCTCTGAAACGGCAAAAATCGCCAAAAATCACGCCTTCGGCGGCAAATAACGGCTAAACGGTCAGCCGGAGGCGAATGAAACATAAATAAAGAAATGTCTGCCTCAAAAAGTTGTTCAACATCAAAGAGATGCTTGAAGTCTCTAAAACGACTCCTTCCCCTCCTTTAAGGGGAAAAACTGAAAACACGTGATTTTCAAAAGTATGCCCACTTCGTGGGTGTGGGGGGCACTGAACCCGTCACCCCAGGGTCACCAAATATAAAGTCTAGGCGGCCCACAATGCTGAATTTTCACCAAGTGAAAGTCTTGTGTCATTATCTCTTATGAGAAAAAAGTTATTAATTAATTAAAATTTCAAATTGTGATTTTTTGATGGATTTCTTTGATGAAATGACAGGCCGGTCAATTTTTAGGCCATTTTTTGCGGTTTTTGGGCCGTCACGCCCAAACGGTTTGAGATAATCTCACGGGACCTTTTGCCCAACCTAAGTTTGGTTATTTGTGAGGTCTAGGAAAAAAAAACAGACTTACGCAAAAGATTATAATTATAATCTTTACACAGAAAAATGGCACGAGGTGAGGGTTTTAGGGGGCAAAATGAGCCGACCAGCGATTTTTGACGGCACGCAGCGACGTCGTGCTTCATCCAATCCGGGATTTTTTTTTTCTTAGACCTTACAAATAACCAGGCTTAGGTCGGTCAAAAGGTCCCGTGAGATTATCTCAAACCGTTTGGGCGTGGCGGGCCGAAAACAGCAAAAAATGGCCTAAAAATTGACCAGCCTGTCATTTCATCAAAGAAATCCATCAAAAAATCACAATTTGAAATTTTAATTAATTAAAAACTTTTTTCTCATAAGAGATAATGACACAAGACTTTCACTTGGTGAAAATTCAGCATTGTGGGCCGCCTAGACTTTATATTTGGTGACCCTGGGGTGACGGGTTCAGTGCCCCCCACACCCACAAAGTGGGCATACTTTTGAAAATCACGTGTTTTCAGTTTTTCCCCTTAAAGGAGGGGAAGGAGTCGTTTTAGAGACTTCAAGCATCTCTTTGATGTTGAACAACTTTTTGAGGCAGATATTTCTTTATTTATGTTTCATTCGCCTCCGGCTGACCGTTTAGCCGTTATTTGCCGCCGAAGGCGTGATTTTTGGCGATTTTTGCCGTTTCCGAGGTTTTAATGGAGTCATCCTTTGATATTCCCAACAGTTGATACTTGACTCAGCAAGATCCCAGAAAAGTGTGGTATATCTACCCCACCCCCCATCACTATACAAAAGAGAATTAAGTTCGTGACATTTAGATTATCAAAACAAGTGTTTCCGTATTAAATATTCCTTTTTTTAAATCGAAGCATTTCTATAATTAGGGTCGGTCCGTCCGGGACAGTTAGCTCTTTGCATTATTTGAACAGGTTAGAATTGTCCTATCGTATTCAAACTTTGAATGATGATTACTTTAACAATTAGATATGATTTAGGAAGCGTAGAATCAAGAATGTCCGTACGTCCAATTAACACATGCTGATGTTTTTTCTTTTTTTAACAACAAAAGTTTTGTTTGTTATGATTATCCTATTCATCTGATTTTTAAAATGATGATTCCTATTACCAAAAGGTACAATGTTCTAAAGCGAAGCATCTCTATAATCAAGTATGTCATTAAACAGTATCCAGTATTTATTTAGTTTAGCAACACATTAACTTACAATTTTGATTAGACTTATGCTTAATGTTCTGCTTATTTTCTTCTGACACTCTACAAATGTTAAGTTTCGTTTGTCGTACCGTTTGAAGGCTTCGAATTTATGAATGTTGTCATCCTTGTTTTGTTTTTATATGAATCTCTTTCTATAAATTCGCATGTTCTGTTCTAACCAGGGGGGGGGGGGGGGGGGCACAAGACTGTAAATTATACTTGTACTCAAAGTTTTTAAAACATTTTCTCTCATTCCTTGGCTTTAAACTTTGGAAGCTTTAGTTAAATCTTGATTGTTTGGTTCAAGCTACTTTTCAACCATTAATCCTAATCTACAGAAGAGATGTAAAACAATTTATAATTCATTAACTTATCCAATAATAATAATATCACTGATTCTAACCAATCATCTGCTTGACTTAAAACGACTGCGTCATAAATAAAGACGTTAAAATAATAACTAGTTGTTGCTATGTCAGATGCAAGAAAATGATTGAACACAGTAAAAGTGTCGGACTGATTATGACGTAAAAAAAAAATTAGCCAATGAGAGGCCACTATAAATTTTACCATTGGTCAATAATGGCCTGTCATTGGCTAATTTTTTTTGTTACGTCATAATCAGTCAGACAATTTTACTGTGTTCAAATTATTGCTATTGAGTGAGAAATGCCTATGCTCAAAACAGATGCAACTCATTACCAGAGTTTGGACTTATTTCATTTGATTTAGAGCAATTAGAGCAATTTCTGTTTTAGAATTTTTAAAATTTATTAATAAACAAGGAAGACAGCAGCAATTGACGGATGGGCAACGTACGGACGAACCCAAATTATAGAGAATCTGCGGTAAAAATGAATAGCTGATGTATGAATGATTTGACCCTGAAGTAAGCGTATTTAGATTTAGAATAATATTAGATAAACAATATATACATACAATAGACGATAATACAGATCACTTTTCAATTTTTTTTAACAGAATCTTTAATGACCCGGGACCGTACCCCTAACATTGAAACGTGGAGTGGGGACAAAACACCTAATTTAAAAATGCCTAACTAAAAATGCCTAACTAAAAACACCTAAGTTTAATAATACCTAATGTTAAAAACACCTACGTTAAAAACACCTAATTTATAAATGCCTAATTTATAAATGCCTAATCTAAAAACGCCTAACTAAAAATGCCTAACTAAGAATACCTAATTTTAAAAATGTCTAATTTTAAAAACGCCTAATTTAAAAATACCTAATTCTAAACTATCTAAACGCCTAATTTAACAATGCCTAATTATAAAATATTTATTTTTTTACTAAAATACTTAAAATTTTGATAACATTAATCCAATTGGCTGATTGTTCTTGCTAAAGGATCTTGCTAGTCATTGAATCAATATGGTTCATCTTTACAATGAAGCTTCCCGTAGGTCATGGGAAGGTTTACAACGCTTTTGGGGAGGTTACCAACACCTTCCAATGAGAAATCGTACTTTTAAAACATCCCCCCCCCCCTCCCTCCGTTTTTTTTATATTTCTTCAATCTTTCTTTATAAAACTAGAACTAAAATGGGGGATGGTCAACTATCACCCCCCAAGAAAGCAACGCTACGGCTACTTAGGTTAGGGAAGAAACCAATAAAAATTAAAATTCATTTTCTTTGTCCTTTAACCTTTGATTTTACTAATTAATTTATTTCTCATGTGAGGTGCCACAAACTAATCATAAAATTTTATTTTTAAAAGCATAGCTTTTTTATAATTAGAGTCGGTCTGTTCGTAAGTCCGTCAAGTTTTCTATTTCAAAATATATTTTGAAATTTTGGAGGGGGTTGTAACCCCCCCCCCCCCCCAGACTAATTGAATTCCCCTCCGCACTGTAATCGCCCCTAGAGGACTATAGGGGCTGTAGCCGCCGGTTTAATATATCCAACAACAGTTGATATGCTGAAAATTAGGTTCTTTAAATTAGGTATTTTAAAAATAGGTATTTTTAAACTTAGGTATTTATAGTTAGGTGTTTTTAAAATTAGGTGTTCTGTCACATTAGGCATTTTTAAAATTAGGTATTTTTAAATTAGACATTTTTAAATTAGGTATTTATAAATTAGGTGTTTTGTCACATTAGACATTTATAAAATTAGGCATTTTTAAATTAGGTATTTTTAAATTAGGTGTTTTGTCCCCACTCCTTGAAACGTTACTTTATATAACTTGTTTTATATATTCTATAATTTTTACAGGTCAAACAGACCACAAAGTTCAGGCATTGTTCCTAATTCTTCTGTTAGTATCATCCACCTGATAAAACAGCAGTAGGTACTACTTTTATGTGTTATTATGGCAAAAATAAAACAAACCATGAAATTGTTTAATCAATCAATGATTTATTTAAATGTTTGTATTTTGTATCTTGAATTTATTGGGTATATTCCATTCCTATCAATATTTTGTAATTTACAGTTTCTTAAACTTTTTCAATCTGTGTATTTAAATTGCTAAACTAACGTGCTGAGCAATTCCCCAGAGAAGGAGTAAAAAAAAAGTATACTTATGTCTTCCTAATACCCCCCGCCCTCCACCTTTTACACTCCGATGTATCTATGAACGTTTGGAGCACTGCACTGTTTTATATTTAATGAGCATAAAACTATTAAAGTAAAGTTGCAGGTCAATAATATAAAGCAAGGGACACTAGTGCTCTAAATTACAAAGTCACTTATAATAAAGAATAAACAATTCTAACCTCCATAAACCAAAAAGTATGAACCAATGAATGAGTGTTCCCACTAACAAACTAAAACCTTGTTGCAAATAATTAAATGAATTAAACAGCGCTAAAGTTTAATTTTTCATAGTTGACCATCTCATGTTACTATTTTTATGTTATTAGCTTGGGAGGGTGGTGATATGTTCACCAAAAAAAAATTTTAGCCATTCTTGAGAAGCTTCACTGTTGAGGAGAACCATATCGGTTCAGCGGTTAGCAAGATCCTTGGATACGCACAGATAGTCAAACCGACAGACAGACAAACGGACAGACATTAGGATATCTAAAATGCTTACTCTTGTGATCGATGTGCTACCTTTTGGCGTGATTATTTTAGTCGTAATTTGTAAACATGTATAGGCACTAAGTATATAAAAAGTAGGTGTATGATGATGTCCGCATAAAACATAACTATTAGTCTCAAGAACCAATTAATAAAGGATATACGAGAATATATTGGAGAGAAAAATGTTTCGTCAATTAAGCTTGTTAATGTGAATCTATTGGTCAATTCGTTCATCCAGTATTTTAAGCCAGCTGTGAGTATCATTTTAACATGAAAATCTGGTGCAACATTCACGTTATAATATATCAAGAACCAAAAATAGTTATTACAACAACAATCATTCAAAACGATTATGATATATTGCTCTTTGCATTTTTCGAACATGCAACATTTTGCTGTTATCATAACTTTGCGAAATGTTAGAACATTGGAAAGTGTGCCTATATATGAATTGTCCATATCCTAATATATCAGAGTATTCAGGGATCTAAAAGGGATAGGACAAAATTATCCCTTCAGTAGATAATAAATAATTGGTTGAAAAGTTTGGACACTTAATGAACCAACCTATAAAATTCCACAGTTCCCAACGTTGTAAAGTAAACGAATCAGAAAACGTTATTATAAAACTTTGATGACTAATGTCCTTCCTGCACAGTATTACTGATAGTCTCACTAATATCGTAGGTTTATCTATTACTTTAAGAAGTCAACTCTATAATTATTTGTATCTTTCTGTATGTCCTTCTATCTGTCTGTCGACAATGTGTTGGGATTACCGATTTTTTCATTCTATTGTTTTTTTTTTGGTGGGTCCTGGGGGTAAGTTGTTTGCCCCTGGGAGTGTTAAAATTTTAACTTTGATGATTTTGAAGAGGTTATGGACGTTATTTTGTTGCGTGTCTAGTTTTCTATCTATCAGAAATAACCGCCTATCTTTCTATCTATCTATCCACTATCTATCTAGCTATAATGATTTTTTAGCTTACTTGTGGCTACAAGATAAATTGTTGGCCTGAAAAGTTGGCCTACAAATATCCTGCAAATGTGCATACTGTCCAACCAAGATAGCTATAGGGATAGAAAGCTAGATATATGTTTACTAAGGTATATAGATTTAGATACAAAGATGGATAGAGAGTGAGGTAAAACTATAATCAATAAGCCATTACATTCCCTCTAATCTTAAGTTTTAGTTGCTATATGTCTTGCACAGAAAAATTGGCTACTACAGTTTACATTGTGAAAACATCTTTCCTGGGTGGTTTACTGTTTCAATGACAGCGACTAATTGATCAATTATACCCGTTATAGTCAACACTAGCAAGGATACATGGATAAGATAATTATACTAGTTATAGTCAACACTAGCAGGGATACATGGATAAGATAATTATACTAGTTATAGTCAACACTAGCAGGGATACATGGATAAGATAATTATACTAGTTATAGTCAACACTAGCAGGGATACATGGATAGGATAATTATACTAGTTATAGTCAACACTAGCAGGGATACATGGATAGGATAATTATACTAGTTATAGTTAACACTAGCAGGGATACAGGGATAGGATAATTATACTAGTTATAGTCAACACAAGCAGGGATACAGGGATAGGATAATTATACTAGTTATAGTCAACACTAGCAGGGATACAGGGATAGGATAATTATACTAGTTATAGTCAACACTAGCAGGGAAACAGGGATAGGATAATTATACTAGTTATAGTCAACACTAGCAGGGATAAAGGTATAGGATAATTATACCAGTTATAGTCAAAACTAGCAGGGATACAGGGATAGGATAATTATATTAGTTATAGTCAACACTAGCAGGGATACATGGATAGGATAATTATACTAGTTATAGTCAACACTAGCAGGGATACATGGATAGGATAATTATACTAGTTATAGTCAACACTAGCAGGGATACAGGGATAGGATAATTATACTAGTTATAGTCAACACAAGCAGGGATACAGGGATAGGATAATTATACTAGTTATAGTCAACACTAGCAGGGATACAGGGATAGGATAATTATACTAGTTATAGTCAACACTAGCAGGGATACAGGGATAGGATAATTATACTAGTTATAGTCAACACTAGCAGGGATAAAGGTATAGGATAATTATACCAGTTATAGTCAAAACTAGCAGGAATACAGGGATAGGATAATTATACCAGTTATAGTCAACACTAGCAGGAATACAGGGATAGGATAATTATACCAGTTATAGTCAACACTAGCAGGGATAAAGGGATAGGATAATTATAGTAGTTATAGTCAACACTAGCAGAGATGCAGGGATAGGATAATTATACTAGTTATAGTCAACACTAGCAGGGATACAGTGATAGAACAAGTATACTAGTTATAGTCAACACTAGAAGGGATACAGGGATAGGATATTTATACTAGTTATAGTCAACACTAGCAGGGATACAGGGATAGGATATTTTTACTAGTTATAGTCAACACTAGCAGGGATACAGTGATAGAACAAGTATACTAGTTATAGTCAACACTAGCAGGGATACAGGGATAGGATATTTATACTAGTTATAGTCAACACTAGCAGGGATACAGGGATAGGATATTTTTACTAGTTATAGTCAACACTAGCAGGGATACAGGGATAGGATAATTATACTAGTTATAGTCAACACTAGCAGGGATACAGGGATAGGATAATTATACTAGTTATAGTCAACACTAGCAGGGATACAGGGATAGGATAATTATACTAGTTATAGTCAACACTAGCAGGGATACAGGGATAGGATAATTATACTAGTTATAGTCAACAAAGCATTTTATAAATAAAATACCAATCTATAATAATAAAATATTCAAAATTAGTACAACACAATATGAAATATAGGTGTAAAAGTCAATTTCAGGTTCCATATGATCCAGCAGGTTCTGATCCTCCAGGTATCCAGCAATCTTGCATACCGACAGCGGCGGTCGGTAGCTTCAATGAAGCGCCGACAAAATTTCTGTTTTGAAAATTTTATTATAATATTTCAATAGAAATAACATTTTCTGAAATAAATTGTTCTTCAAGATACAAAAATATGACATTAACAGTCGTTTTACATTTTAAAAAATTTACCTAAAAACAAATGTTGTTAAATAAAAGGGTGTAGGATGCAAAATTTGACTTTGAAAGAATTATAATTGGAAATTCTTTTTCAAACAGAATACATGCACAAAATATGTTAGCCCTATAGACTATTAAGGGTTAATATCATGATTATAATAGTTAAAAAAAAGATAGATAAAATAGACTGTAGATAGTTTATAAATATTTACAGAATAATTTTTCAGTACTGCAGATTAGAAAGATTTATAGACAGACAAAATACTCTTTTATACAAGCATAACTAAATGCATTTTCAGACAGATAAACAGACAAACAGGCTCAGAGAGGGATTAAGCATCGTAAGGTGTATTATGATAACACAATGGACTTTTATTAAATATTATTTTAAAAACAAAATATTTGTGTCCAAACATTACCATTAACAATTTTTATATTTTTTTGGCGTCATTCTGTTAGGGGTTAAAATAAATTTGTCGTCCGTTGTCATATCACTTAAGATCCCTGGACAGACTGATAGCCTGTTATTTAGCTAACAAGGGAGATAGTCCTACAGATAATGCATAATTAAAGATCAACAACCCATTTATCTAATTTGCCTTTTGCATTATGGGCGTACTAAGCAGAGAGGGAGAGGACATTGAATTGTTAATTACACTGATACCCAAAGTTTTCTCACCTCATTTTCTAATTCATTGGCTTAAAATGAATTTTAATTACTTTTATTTGGTTGGTTCCAAACAGATAGTGCTCAAATGTTTTAAACAATAATTTTTTATCTACAGAAGGAGTAATTTTGTTTATCATCATTGGGGATGTCTATTGACTCATATCTTAAAATCCCTGCGTACTTAGAGTTTAAAAAAAGTATTTAAACAAAAAAGATCACTTTATTCTACCTAATTATCCTTTTTGAACCCCCAAATAAAATTATGTTGTAAGCCCTTTTGTTTTCCTAAAAAGATGTAGGCGTTCCAAATGTCTCTCATTTGTTTAGGCAGAAACTTATTATAGCATAATAGTCAACATAATATTATTATAAACATATTAGAAATAGATAGAATTATTATTATAGCATTATAGTCAACATAATATTATAAACATATTAGAAATAGATAGAATTATTATTATAGCATTATAGTAAACATAATATTATTAGAAACATATTAGATATAGATAGAATTATTATTATTATAGCATTATAGTCAGCATAATATTATTATAAACATATTAGATATAGATATAATTATCATTATAGTATTATAGTCAACATAATATTATTAGAAATATATTAGAAATAGATAGAATTATTATTATAGTTTTATAGTCAACATAATATTATTATAAACATATTAGATATAGATATGATTATCAATATAGTATTATAGTCAACATAATATTATTAGAAATATATTAGAAATAGATAGAATTATTATTATAGTTTTATAGTCAACATAATAATATTAGAAATATATTAGTAATAGATAGAATTATTATTATAGTTTTATAGTCAACATAATATTATTAGAAATATATTAGAAATAGATAGAATTATTATTATAGATTATAGTCAACATAATATTATTAGAAGCATTCAGGGTGCGCCACATAAATCTGGACTTTTCCTAATTTTTAAACAAATAAACATAAAATCGTCAATTTCAAAGATTTTTTGGAAATTCAAAAACTGCGAGGAAGAACTCCATATGGGTCCTTTCAGATAGAGAGCTCTAGTCTTTTCTAGTGTCTTTCTTATGTATCTAACAGTATCCCCAGCAAGTTGTATAACTCTACCTTACCTACAGATGGGCTGAGTTCAGATTTAGTGGGCCCTGGTCGAGAAAACAGATTAAACCCCCAGCGCATTTCGAATCTGCCTTGTTGAACATATGTGCGGCCAGCTCGGATTACACGTCCATCTTCGTTCAATTATTTTTTTTTGAAATTCAAAAACTGCGAGGAAGAATAGGTTTATGACTATTAGATTATTCAAAAAAATGGCTGACATTCTCAATCACTGCCTCTACCTGCCTCTTCAACCGCAAGCAGGCCCAGGTCAAAATGTACCTGTCCAAGCTGGCAATGTTTTCCTTGATGGTGGCAATAAGGGAGGTCTTTGTGGTATGGGCTCGTCTATTGGTGCATACGTTAAAGTAGCTACAGGCCAACGGTCCATTGAATTAAGATCGGGCTACTGGGAGGCCAAATTTCCTTAGGAATGTAAATAACCGCAGGATCCAAATTGACCCAACTTTCAAGCTACCCTAAGACACGGAGGCTCTTATTTGAACCACAGTTGAGCTAGAACAACGTTATTCACCTTTTTGGAAATGGAATGCCAATTCAACTAGGGTTGTCAGCGCAATTCATAGTCTAAAATGAGTTTTAAAGTTCCATATGGATCCTTTCAGATAGAGAGCTCTAGTCTTTTCTAGTGTCTTACTTATGCATCTAACAGTATTCCCAGCAAGTTGTATAACTCTACCTCACCTACAGATGGCTGAGTTCAGATTTAGTGGGCCCTAGTCGAGAATACAGATTAAACCCCCAGCGTATTTCGAATCTGCCTTGTTGAACATATGCACGGCCATCTTGGTGAACACGTTCATCTTCGTCCAATTATTTTTTTGTGTTGAAAGGTTTTATAGTGGGGTCAAACGTTCTGATCGGTCATGTAGTTTTGACGCTATTGCCGAATAAGAAAAGTCCGGATTTATGTGGCGCACCCTGTATTAAAAATAGATAGAATTATTATTATAGTATTATAGTCAACATATTATTATTATAAACATATTAGACTGCCAAAACCAGTCTTAAGATTGTTTAATCTTAAAAATTTAATAAACACTGAATATTTGGAAACTTGCTTTATATTTATCTTTTTCTTACTTTTTCTCTATATATTTATTAGTTCTTTTTACTATTTCTGTTTCCGTACTATATTAATAGTTATTCATCTATAAATAATATGTTATTTTATCAGAAATGAATTACAAGATTGTAAAAATTTGTCTGTGCAAGACTTGAAAAAATGGTGTTTCATTTAAACTGCAGAACAGAGAGAATAAAAATTCAGCAAAATTGAGAGAAAAATAATTGTTTGATTGAAATGTATATGTTTTCTAAATATAATAGATGTATTGATCTAAACATCACAATTTATAAAGTAGCTTTGACCCTCGGCCGTGGCTCAACACCCGATCGTCGACGGGGAGGTGATATGTTCGAATCTCGGCTTAACACCGCGTTAAAACCAAAGACGTTAAAAATGGTTCCTACTGCTACTATGTTAGAGTAGGGGGAAATACCTCGGCCAAAAACAGGCGCAACTCATTGCCATGCACAGTTAGAAAGGTCGTGTAATCAAAGAGTTGATTGTCTGATGTGTGTTACCTAACATAAAGCCCTGGATGTTTGAACAGAGAAGGAGACATTTGGCTCTCCATGTATAGTCATCCGAGTTTGTTTGACATGGCGTTTAATTGTCATGGACAGCATCCCCGCCCGTATAAGGTAATGGGTGAGGTAAAGTAGCTTTACTCATACATCGCTATCCAGTCTTTTAGCTGTTTTTCAAAAATGATTCTTTAAAAAATGCGGGGTATAATTTACAAGATTTACTGAAAAAAGATTTAACAAATTACATGTTAAAAGTTCACAATTACTTTAAAAATGGTTAAACATCTGGAAAGACTAAATAAATCATTATTGTTATTCATTTCATAGTATTTTAGTATTCTAAAATCTAATTTTACAAAAGGTAAAATGCAAGAATCTAAAGGGATAAGAAAATATGTCCAATAAATTGATTTATACTTTCACTGATGATACACAAAATTGTTCCTTATGTTGTAGATTACAATTATTAATTGAAACAATTAAATACTCAACTTAATGGACTAACAAATAAAAATTCCATAAAAGTACACAAAGTTAAAAAAGTAAAAAAATCAACATGTTTAAAATGGACGTACGGACATTTTGGTAATGATTTTAGAGTTGCTACGCTTTCTAAATCGTACCTAACTACTAAAGGAATCACCATGCAAAATTTGAAATCGATAGGACAATTCTAACATGTCTAAATTAACGAAAAAAGCTATCCGTGACGGACGGACGGACGGACGGACCGACCCTAATTATAGAAAAGCTTCGCTTTTAAAAATAAGACATTGAAATATCCGGATTTCCCCCTTACTATACTAGGAGCAAAGCAACTATTAAACTTTTCCATCAATTACAAGCTAGATAAAGTAAAATTAGTCTTAGAGCTTGTAAAGGTGTCTCCTAAAAGGGGGACAAAGGAGCAGCTTATAGTGCCTGTAATAAAAAAGACGTCATACAATAAAAATGACCAATCAAGAGCCAGTTTACATTTTAATAGTCCAATGGTAAAATGTATACTAACCTACCATTGGTAATTTGTATTGTATGACGTCATTGTTTATAGGCACTTTAAGCTGCTTCAAGGACAAATTTTAAAAAATAATAATAATGTTCCTTCTAAAATGATGTCAATTGGAATAATTTGGCCAAACGTTGTAACATTTGTCCCCTTTTTTTAGGAGACAGTTTTACCAGCTTCCTTATTATTACCCCTTACCTACCCCTTAACATATATGTCCCTTGGGAAAAACTATATTCCCCAAAAAAATATTTTAATCTTATCTTTAAACTAAAACTAAAAATGTTTGAATTATGCTTCAGTAGACTTTTGTGTAATCTTTTTTAATCTTTTAATTATATCATCCTTGTTTTTTTAGCAATAATTCTTCCCCAACCAATTCTTCCTAATAAGGTTGAGAGGGGAGGATATATGCATCCCCCTCCCCAACCCCCCTTATAAGAAATTCTGGACAAAATTGCAAACTATTTTGAATCAAAATTAGGGCAAGATTTTCTGGGATATATAGGGATATGTTTTATGGATTTTCTGTGGATCTTATGGTAAAAACGTTTCTTAGATATTTATGGACATGATAATAGATATATGTGAAGAATTTACCCTTTATACCTAAATAAAAATGTATACTAACATTTTTTTGTGGAATTCCAATTACATGTTTTTGGAGATAAATGAATCTTCATATTTAAGATTACATTTTACGATACTGTTCTATTCTTTCGTTAGATTCACCAATGAATAAAATAAAACTATTTAGAGTAGTTTTATTTTGAGGAGGGCTCCTCCCCTTCCTAATGTTTAAACCATTTATTGAGGATATTCGAAAACTCAATATAGCTCAAAATAGCTGCGCTACAGAGTAAGATAGGTAAAATATCCCTCAGTATTCGTGTATAGGGTAGTGTGCCCTCAAATTCATGGGCACATGTCAAGTCAAAGGTGTTGCTTCAAGTAAGCAATATTATCAATGGTCAAAATAGCAAAAACAAGCACTAACATCTTCCCTTGTTTTTGAGTAGACAACTTTATTTTATGATTTTATTTGTCATCATTGGGGATGTAAGTTCATTGGTTTATTCTTAAGAACTTTACATCAAGGAGTGTAACAAAAATATAATTACCTTAATTTAGGTTAGGTTAAGTTTGGTAAGCAGAAGCCCCGCCAGAGTTTATTTTTATTTCTTACTGTCTAACAAAAAAAGAATTTGGCTATAAAGATAGGAGGACAAAAATAAGCCTAAAATCATAACACTTTTCAAAATTGTTTTAGCTGTATCATTTGTGTTGTTATTTGAAAACACCCAGCAGTCAAAATTATATTCAGCAACCTATCACATATCACAGGGGAAAAAATCTTTACTGCTTTGGTTTTTATTCCTAAATTTTGGGTTTTAGCTTATCATTAATTTATATATATAAGCGGCTCCCCTATCATTTGCGACAGGAAGAGAAGCCTAAAATAAAAATAATAGTTATTTCTCGCATTGTATTATAAACGGCTTTCCGCGGATATAGAAAGTACAATTATGAGATTAAAACTAGTTTTTTTAGCCCCCAGGTGCCGAAGGTTTTAATCTTATGATTGTACATTTCTATATTCGTAGAAAGCTGGATATAATACGATGCTAGGCATAGGCGTCCAAGGGGGGGGGTAATGGGGCGATTACCCCCCCATTTAAAATTTACCCCTACCCTGGGGGTGCCGTAGGCACCCCCAACTATTTAGGAGGGGGTATTTACCCCCCCCCCCAAACAATTTTGGGGGGGTAAATACCCCCCCCAAAATAGAAAATCTCTAACAAAAAAAATTTTTGCGCGCTTCGCGCGCATTTCTAATACTAAATTTTTGATAAAATTTAAATTACCCCCCCCAAAAATTTTACCCCGGGGGTAAATTTTGGGGGGGGTAAACAAATTTTACCCCTGCCAACAGATTTCAGGGGGGGTAATTACCCCCCCCCAAGCAAATTTTACCCCCGGGTAAAAAAAATTTGCGGCGCGCTTCGCGCGCCATTTTACCCCCCCCCCCCCAAAACCGAATTACCCCCCCCTTAAAAAAATTTTACCCCCCCAAAATAAAAAGCTTGGACGCCCCTGATGCTAGACATAGTTTTTTCGTATGGATGAGAATCGGTTCCTATCCACCGGATTCGAATGAATACGAGAAAATAAAATAAAACAATCTCATAACCTATAAAAAGTTTATCAAAACGGTAGAACTTAATTGGTTTAGTTTTTAGCGAGATATTTTTATCCCAATAAAAAGCGTACCTTAAGACAAAGCTGTTTGTGTTAGCCTATGGAACATACATTATGAAATCATATTTGGGTATAGTCCTTTCCACGACATCCCTCCATAAGGGGCGATTCGTCGTATTTTTAAAATGGCTTTTTATAGGTTATTTTAGGTTAGGTTAGGTTATATTGTGTTAGGTGATTGCTCCACAGGGTTAGGTAATTGGCCCCGCAGGGTTAGAGCCCCCCGCAGGGGCTAGAAATAGGAGAAAAGCTACTGTGAAAAATACGAAGAATCGCTCCTTATGGAGGGATGTCGTGGAAAGATCTATACCCCATATTTTTTATGCTGCACTTTATTGAAATAGTCATCCTTGTTAACTATGGGTGGCGAAAACAGCAATATCCAAAATCTATTTATGTTATGTTACCTAGAGCAATTCTAAACAATCACAATTATGACCAATTGTAGCGTATAATAGAAAAATAACAGTAAACTGTTAAACAAAAATTACATTGAAGATGATTGTGTAAGTCAGCTTGTACCAGTCTGTGAGTGAGTGTGTATGTGTGTTCATGAGGGTGAAAAGTAAAGTGTTAGTAGCCAATAAATTGTAATATATTATATATATCAAGGGATGTAGAATATACGTGGATATTATGACATGGGAAGATTGTCGTCAATTTATTTTACTATTTCCCCTGTCATTTATGAGTCATAACGCTCGTTCTGTAGTAGGAGAGGGAATTGGGATAAAAGGGGTGGAGAGAGGGAATCTTTATTTTAGCTCGCTACAAGTTTCTTTCACTTAATTAGAGAACATGATAATCTTGTGTAAGATCCAAGTAATATTAAATCCATTTATAAATTACGAACAGACAGACTGTTTGAAGTAAAAACATTACCTAATCATATAGTCGCTACGCTTCTAATACTATACCCAATATATTTCCAATAAGAAGTATGTTTGTTTTAAGATTAATTATCATACAAATTGATAGATAGAAATAGAGATAGATACATAATAAGAAAAAATAGATAGATAAATTATATAAGTATATTTATTTTTGGGATAGGATACCTCCAACCTTCCACGGTAAAAAGTCCCCACAAAAAAATACCCTTACACCCTATAAATAACTTCTATTTACTTTTATTTAAAATTTTATTTATTGTGGGGGGTTGCGTCCTTCACTCCCCTCCCCTAACTATAAGAAAGGACGTAACCTCTAATCCTTATAATAAAGTAACAGGATGTGTGTTTGACTGTGTGTCTGTACCGAAGGGTCTTGCTAACCGCTGAACCAATTGGGTTTTCCTTTACAGGTATTATTTAAAAAAAAAACATCTAAAGTGCCACTAGAGGCCTCTAAGGGCGTAGCCGCTAGTATAATATAAACCAATAGATAGATAGTTTATATATCTAAGATAAATTAGTGTAAAGATTTTTAGAACGTTAGGGGCCAAACAGACACGAGAAACATATTTAAACAAGGATGACAACATCCATTAAAAAGATGCTCTGAAATCAAACGGTAGAACAAACAAACATAAACATTTGTAGCATGTCATTAATTATTGATTTAAAGGTACGAACAAAATTGTGTAAATTCATATTTCTGTTTAAAAATATATTAATTTTTTACATGATTAAGGTGGGTCGATTCTGGACATTTTTATCTGAGAGCAAAGCAGGAAATTGCACACACATGATTTTTAAAAGGAAAGCTTTTCTATAATTAGGGTCGGCCCGTCCGTACGTCAGTCCGAAACGGATAGCTTTTTTCGTTAATTTAAGCATGTTAGAATTGTCCTATCGATTTCAAACTTTGCATAGTGATTCCTGTAGTAGTTAGATCGATTTAGAAAGCGTGGCAACTCTATAATCATTTACCAGAATGTCCGTACGTATATTTTAAACATGTTGATTTTTTTTACATTTTTAACAAATTTTTATGCGATCTAATTATCTGATTGGCCTGATTTTTAGTATACTGATTCCTGGAACAACAATGTACAATATTATAAGCGAATCAACTCTATAATCAAGTCCTAAACTGTAAGTATGTCCATAAACATTATCCTGTATCAAGCAGTTTTTCAACAAATTTTATTTACAATTCTGCCTCGACTCTTATACATTTATATTCTGATTACTCAGTTCTGTCCGTTTGTCCTACCGTTTAAGTGCTTCGCTTTAATGGATGTTGTCATTCTTGTTATAAATATAATACACCTCTGGATGATTAAAAGTTTATCTAAAGTCTCAAAAGCGAAGACTACCACACATATGTATATGTATAATATTATATAGCTTTTTTTGAATGAAGAAATTAAAGGTAATATTTGCTGAAAACCTGTTACAAAACTTTAGGGATATATCTACAGTCCAATGTCCCCCCCTCCCAGTATTCTATAAGTTTCAAGTTTTTTTTATCTAGCTAGCCACTAAACCGATTTAGTTTTTCATCTAAGTAAAGCCTCCCATAGATCCCTAGATAATTTTAGCCTACTTATCTGTCTCCTTCCTTTCCCTTACAGCGTCCCTACATGTTAGGAACGAAGCCACTTGTATAATTAAAAATGTCTCAACCATGACACTTTGGTTGAGTGTGACTTCCGAATTAGCGGGAAGTTCTCGAGATCTGTTGGCGAACATACAAACCCCCAATACCAGGAACCATCAAGTTTCAACAGCAGGTTTGATTATAGATTTATTGATGAAATTATTTCAAAGTCCTGAAATTACAAAATCAATTAATACAAAATTCCAGTTTTTTATAACCACGTAATCTTAATTGCTTTTTGAAATCATTTTTCTCTACGGTTAAGAATCTTTGGAAACTTTGGCTTTAAAGGAAAATTATTTGGTTTAATAAATCATTGTTAAATGCAAAAATAAAAGCACATAAAAAATTACTAAAACATAATATTAATCATAATTAAGTTTCATGCTTAGCTGGCTAAAGCCTTTTAAACTAAATATAATCGTCCTATACACCATTCCACTTAATAAAATTAACAAATTCTACCTGAAGTTCTTATGGTTTCAAATCCCTGGTATACTAGGGTTGTTCACGCACTATGAGACCAATGATAGGCCAATTTTTTGTTCTCCGAAATCTTCACACACTCCTATCTCATTCAAAAGTAACGAACGTGGCGCATCAAAATATAAACAATCCATACCGCGTCACTTTATGAAAGGAAAGTCAAAAAAGACGACATTTGCGCTTAATTTGGGATAATGATAAGGAATTAATTTCGATCTTGATAAACACAAAGCTTCCTCGAAAAGAGGTTAAGACAAAAAATAAATAAAAAATAGCTGCTCTAGTTTACTCCCTATTAATTTAATAGCCACACTGTTACAGCTCGAAATGGCTAGTGTATATTTTAAATCAAATACACTTCAGTCCCGTAGGTTTTAAATAATACAGGCACAAGTTTATATAAAGCAATGACAGCATTCTGTTGTAAACAGAACAGTAAAATATATCCTTACATAAAAGTAACAGGATATCTGTCTCTCCAGTTTCTTAACAGTTTATAAATATTTTACTATTTTTCCGGAGGTTACCATCAACCTAAATTTATTTTTACTTTTTCTTTTTAAACTTGACAGTGAAGGGACACCGCCACCTATTACTTCCCCTTAGAGTCCTCTAGGGGCGTAGCCGCTTGTACATATATAAACTAGAAATGACTGACGAAAAAACCTAGAAAGATTCTGTATTTCAAAGAACCAAAGTGGGAAGTTGGTAGAAAATCTTTTAGGCGCCTTTTAGTTTGTTTTGACTAATTAATTCTGAATTCAATATCAACTTTAGATAGCTAGATATATAGAAAGATATATAGATATAAGGTAGATTGTTAAAAAGATTGACTATATATTTTTAAAATAGTAGGATAGCTAGATATAAAATAGAAAAAAAATTAGATAGCTATATAAATAGATAGATAGAAAAGTATGATAGATAGATATGTTATTATTTTTCTTACATTTTTTAAATTTTTTTTTCATTTCCCTTAATTATTTCTCTTGTTTTCTCTGGGTTTTCTTTTGTTTTTATTTTATAATACTCAGTTACTCTACACGTTATTATGTCTGTCCGTCAGACAGTTTATGTTACCTTTGTAACATCAAACTCCCCTGGCTGTTTTGGGGGCTGTATCAAAGGTTTGTACACCCCTGTCCCATGTAGAAGGGTGTAGGCGATGGATCCACTTCAATAATTCCAAGAATGTATATACACCCCCATAGACGTCCAAGGGTGGGGGGGGAAAGGGGTGATAACTCCTCCCCCCGAATGAATTTGGGGGTGTCGTAGGCACCCACAAAATTTTGGATTTTCAATTATTACCCCCCCCCAAAAAAAAAAATTTAAAAAATACCTCTAAAAAATAAAGATTACCCCCCCCCCCCAAATGAGCTTTTTAAAATTTTAACCCCCCCCCCCCAAATAAAAAATCTTGGACGCCTCTGTAAACCCCCATACACCTCCCTTATACACGATTTATGTCCTAGGCCAGGAATATTATATCTTGTATCATCATATCCCCTTATCCCTATGTGTCCCAGAATAAGTTGGGTTCATGACCCGAGCCCCGGAAGCATCTCAGCTAAAAGGTGTTCCTGTTCAACAACCAAAAAAAAACTAAAAATAATCACAATGAAGTAGTATAACTTCATTGAGGGGGATGTCGAACTAAACATAGAATTGCAAGAAGTTTAGCTTAGTCCAAAAAATTTAGGAAAATTGCTTTTTATTCAACTGAGAAAAAAAGGGAGAAAAAAGAAAAATTGCTATTTTAAATTTTAGTGATTTTGTTTAAGGACCTCTCTCCTCTGCTCTCTGACGGTGGATGGATGCAAATTTTGTTATTATGCAATTAGCCCAGAATTAGCCTTGCCAATCAAAAAAAGGGCACAAATTGTGTTTTTTTTATGGGGTGGGGATCGTAAAGCATCCTATGGTGCCTAATAAAAAATGACGCCATACAATACAAATGAACAATGATAGGCCAGTTTTCATGTTACCATTGGTCAAATAAATTGTATACTGGCCTGTCATTGGTCGTTTGTGAAGAATGGCGTCATTTTTAAAGCACTAAAAGCTGGTCCGGGAAACTTCAATATTTTTTTTTTGGGGGGGGGGAGGGGCAAATAAAGTAGAAATTGATAAATGTTTAAAAATTATATGACACTATTTAATAGTGAGGCTTTTTGTTTTCACATGGGTAAATGATCCCTCCCAAAAGAAAATTGCTCTCCCCCCTAAATTTTTGTAAAACCTTTTATTTAAAGAACTATACCGCTTTAAGGTGAACGTTGACACCTGTGAGGGCGCAGCCGCTAGTTAGATAAAAAGTAAGTGAGAATAGAATTGTTGTCTAAAAGCTCCCCTTTGTTTGCGCCAATATTGTATTAAAAGGAGCAGCACATTATCTTTTTAGTTGCATTATTATTAAACTTTTTCTTATAAGCAAACCTTTTCTATAATTATCAGGTGCAAAGCTGTTTCATAATTGGCTCTTGTATATTCAAATGATTTTATAATATTTTCTAAATGAATTAAGAAATAGTTATAGGTTTTAAAGTTGTTTTCAAATTTTTTAGGAAATAGTTTTTAAAATATTTTTAAAAAATTTACAAACTGTTTTGTTGGTAAGAAGTTTGTTGCTAATTATGCATGTTATCAACCTTGTTATAGAAAATTAACTGTTATAATGCAATAAATGTAATGCAAAAATAATGGCATGTGAAAACAAGGATGACAACATCCATAAACAACAAAGTAAGACGAAAAATTGTTAAAAGTATATTCGTGATGTGTTAGAATAAACCTAACATAAAGCTTTCTACCTCAAATAGCAGACGCATGAAAACCAATCCCCCGTAGCACTACACGGTCTAACGTAATGGGAGACATTTAAGCCATAGAGAAGTTTCGCTATCTATACAAAAAAATTAATTAGAGAAGTGCAATTTAAAAGGAAAGTATTTATTGTTCCAACCGTACTTTTCTAGATGATTGTACTTTAGCGCAGTCACTTTATAATGAGGATATGTTCGTCTGTCCGTCAAATACTCAAAGATATTTCTTATTTTCTATACAAATTTAACTTTTCGTATAGATTTTTGAATATACAATTTATATAAAAAAAAATTTGAGGTTTGATAGATTAATATTGACCCTTTCTCAATAAGTTCGTTTATCAAAGAATAAAAAATCAGTTATAAATATCAGGGGTCGCCAGCTTTCGAGTTCTTGGCGACTGTATGTAGTTTTATTGTTTGACTGTAGGGTTATTTTAGCTGCCACTAAAATAACGTGATTGGACAGTTAGATATATTGGCTAAGGATAATATAATATAAGGCGACTATAGTTTATAAAAGTGGCTTCTGTAGGGAAGAATTTAAGGTTGCGTCAATGTTTCAGTGCGTCAGTGCAGCTGGCCAGAGGTTTTTCAAATTCGACGGGCGGTTTGTTATGATAAAACAGACATGTTACAACTGCAAATTCGTACGCAGATACATTCACAGCTTTCTACATAATAAAATAAAAATTGAAAGAAGTTTAAAAACGAAATGAAAACAAGCATTTATCTTTAGTGATTAATTATTTGATTTACAATGTCCATGTAAAATTGCTCACTTTCTATTATACTATTAGTTATTCTAGTAAAATAGTCTAATTCTTACAAATGACCGATACGCCTATGTAGCCGTATTAGAGACCTAAAGTAGCATATAAACTGTTGGTTTTAACTTATATATTTATATTTATAAATAGTCTATTAATTGGTTTGTATTCATCAACGTTACTGTAGGAATACCAATATTTTTAACTAATTCTTTTGTTAGAAGAAAAATGATGAAAATTAATTAATTTGACTTCGTTTCGATGTTTAGATATTATAACCAAATCCATATGCTAATATTAGAAAAGGGGAGATGTTTTTGCTTTAAAACAGGCATATAGAATTAGAATAGGACTTCAGATCAAAGGCTAAGCCATTAATTGTTGCTTTTCTAAAGAGTGTTACGTTAAGGATTGGGCATCGCAGTTATTATAGTCTCTGCCTCTTCCGTACTTGAAGAAATAAATGGGAGAGGGGAAGGGTGAGTACTTAGCAGCCACTAAGAAAAAACGCCGGAGTTGATTATCCTTATTTCCTGAATAATATTTTAAACTTAGATAATTCTGCCCTATATCTCAGAAACACAATTTTTTTATATGAGAATTAGATTAGTCTTCAGTTTCTCCCTAGAATATTTGACAGATAGAAAATACCTTGGTCAAACTACAGGCACAACTGATAAACTTAAACATTTACGTTTACGAGATAAATATCGTGCAATCAAAGTCAAATATTATTTTTGTAGGAATGGATTGACATAAAACAGCCAAAAGCTGCGAAGCATTTGATCTTATCTCAACATTGAGATTAACAAAAATATTTGGATTTGTGGGGGATAAAAATTTTCTTGACCTAATTGGTCACAAAGATTAGGGCCTAAAGAAAAATAATTAATTGTCAAAAGTTTGAAATATTTTAGTTGATTTGTAATACTTTTCTGTAAACCATTCCTTTTTTTACACTTAAAATAAAAATTTATTTGACACCATTAGCTAATTATTGTAGAAAACCGTACTTTTTTAGTTTTGATACTGTCACACAGAAAACATTGCTATTTTTTGGCCACACTATTTTATACTGCAGCATAAAAAAACCTTGTTATTTTCTAATATTATCATATCATACTGCTACATAGAAAACCTTGCCAGTTCCAAGCCACATCATTTGATATTACTATATGTAAAAACCTTTATATTTCCAAGCCACACTATTTAATGCTGCTATATAGAAAACCTTGATATTTTCAAGCCATACTATTTGATGTTACCTATACAAAACCTTGCTATTTCTAAGCCACACTTTTTTTTACTGCTACATAGAAAACCTTGCTATTTCTAAACCACACTACTTGATACTGCCACATAGAAAACGTGATATTAACTAGTTCATCTCAGAATGTGGCTCCAAGTTTTGAAAAATATTTTTCTTTTCTTTCTTTTTTATTATTTTCCAAGACAAGAATCCTAATTGGTGACCATAGGTTTCAGCCCACACGGGATTCAATCAACACAGGATTCAGCCCACGGAATTTAGCCAACGCGGGATTCAACTTACGGAATACAGCCAACACGGGATTTGACCTACAACATTCAGCCCTTACAGGATTCTAAACACGGTACTCAGATTTTTGCAAAAATAAGTTTGCACAATAAAAAAAAACGGATCATGGAAAGAAAACGAAGTAGCTGGTTTGACGTATTTATTAGGTTAGGTAAATGTTAATGATTGTCCCATAGGGTTCGAGCCCCCCGCAAGGGCTAGAAATAGAAAAGCTACTGTGAAAATACGACGAAACCCGACACTTCGATTTCTTTCCATGATCTAAAAAACATTAAATTGTATAATAATTTTGACAGAATATACTTCTTATAACAGGGTTAGTGAATATATCTTTGTATTTGAAATATTGGGCAAGATTTGGGTAGGCCTTATAGGAAACAGAATTTTTAAAGATTTTATGTTTAAAACTGATTCTTGCATATAGAAAAGTATAACAAGTGAATTGTTTATACAATACGGACAATATTTTTAAAAATAACAGGATCTGTGTCTGTCTCTATTTCTGCAGGACCTCGATTAACACTTTACCGATATGGTTCTCCTTTACAGCTTTTTAGGTACGGAGAAAGTACTATTTTGTTAGAGTGAATCACAATCCTCCTGAACCAAAAACTCCCCCCTAACCTTAAGTGCCCCTAGGAGGGCTCTAGGGGCATATCTGCTAGTATACTTTTTAAAAAACTGAATTTGTCATCAGTCTCTAAATCTAAATTTTGAAATATTCCTTCGACTCCAAAAAGTAGATAAAACATTAACTGCTAGTTCAAATAAGAACCGAGAAAATTTTTGAAAAGGCTTTTTTGAAATAAAAAGAAAATAAGCTAAAGGTAATTATAATTTTTTTTCCATGCCTAACCACTGTTTGGGGCCGGCCTTCATTCTGCAGAGTTAACAAGTACCCAATAGTATGTAACAGATCATGGTCTAAAGTAATAAACAAACAAAAAATCCTCCCAGTTATTCAAAAATATGAAGGGGAGTTCTCTGCTCGGCACGTCACTGTTAGGGAAATAGCCTTTTTTTACCACTAATGGTATTTTATCTATAAATTTTCCTATTACTCAAATTCTATAATGTTGTTTTACCTGGTAACCCTATGATTTGAATCGTGTACACCAATGACTTGACCTTACGAGTTAAGCTTTACCAGAAGAAATTTTTATTCTTCTCAATATCAAATTATTTATCTATCTATGTAGTGCATAACTATCTATTTATCTATCGTCTTTCCATAAGTGTCTTTATCTATCTTCCGTCTAGCCTGTGATTCTCCTTCATCTCCTATACTGCCCACTTCTATTCTATTTATTTTCTCCATTTAAAATTAATTTTACTCTTTATTTTTCACCGTCTATCTATTTATCTAATGTTATCTATTCATTCTATCTATCTCTACATATATCATTTCTATAGTAAATTTTATTAACACTAGTTGCTTCACCTCTAGCCTCTAATTGAATTGGGGATGTCATGATAAATAGACTAAAACCACCAAAATACGTTTAAGAATATTCAGTGAAGAGCCTAAGTGGGGTTAGTCGATCCCACTATTTTAACTTTAGTTTTAAAAAGAAATATATTTTTTTTTTTTGGGGGGGGGGGTGGGTATTTTCCAATTTTTTTTGAAGGGAGGTGTCCCACCCCCCCAAAAAAATAGTTATAAACCTTCCCGGACCAATGAAAGATACCCTTAAAGGAGAACCCGATCAGTTCAGTGGTTAGTGAGATCCTTCGGTACAAACTGACAGACATCGTTCTAATTTTTTTTTCAGTATGGCTTTAAAACTTATTAAGATCCATAAGACAACCAATACTGAGAAGTCCTTACTGTGCCTGGTAATGAGTTGCGCTTGTTTATGAGTTAAGGCATTCCCCATACTCTTACTATTTATGCCGCGCACCTGACATAGCAATAGGAATTTTTAACGTCTTTAGTTATTTTACTAAAAAACATAATACAGTAAATAGCTAATCTTTCTTTTCTAATTGTTAGGTAAAGAAACACCAAACAGATAAACAACCTTTTAATTTCACCATCTCTATGTAAAAGGTTTAACTATCTATGGTAATGAGTAATAAGTAGCCGATGCATTTTCCCCGCCTCTAAATTAATAGACCTATCAATGGATTTATTGTTAACGTCTTTTTATATGACGTGGTTTGTGTCAGACATATTAGCTTTCTCAATAACTAGCTGATTCATTTAAATTCTTTCCATCCATTTAAAATTTATTGAATACATTTAAAACGTTTATTTTCTTGTGTATATCTCACAATCACATACGGACAGTCAAAATTGCAGTAAATCCTTGCATGAATAAAAATACGAGATTGAATCATTTCTTTTTTTTTCTGTCTATCAAATAGACAGACACAGATAGTCAGACAGACAGACAGATGAACATCACTTTCACCGTCCTTCTTCTTTTGCATGGTGTAAAAATAAATTGGTTTAAGACATCGTGTATCATGCAATGTAGCAGAAAAATGTTTACAAGATAATTTTCAAAATTATAGAAATATAGAGATTTAACGGACAGAAGAAAACAGAATTTATTTATTTCAATTTTAACTTTATCTTTCAATCTTTATAATAAACAGGATCTATGTGTGTCTGTCTGTACCAAAGGATCTCGCTAGCCGCTGAGCAAATATGATTCTCCTTTACAATGTAGCTTCTCATTGGAAGGTTTATAACTATTTTGGAAGAGGGTACCACAACCCACCCAAGAGAAAGACCCCTCCACATCCTTGTTTTTTTTATTCCTAATTGCTTAAACACCATAATATAAAATGTAGATCAGCTGAAAATGGATTTCCTATTCGAGCCCTAGTTTCCTAAAGTTTACAGCAGATAACCCAATTATTGCAGACCCTATTTTCAGCGACTCCGGTCAAATGGAAAAGCGATTTAATGTATAACGATTTATACATTATTTTTCAAATTTTAATTTGTTTTTAAGTTTGAAGCTTTTTTAGCTAGTAGCAAATATTGAGATAGGACGCAGAAGCTACCCACACTTTCGGAAACTAAAATTCAGTTCATCAAAATGTACGTAAGAATGAATAGCACAGGGAAGGAAAGATCATTAGCCTGTAAATAAATCATCCTACAATTTTCAAGTAAGTGCATGAGATTCAGCCCTTGGTTACTTTGGTAAAAACCTGACTTAGGTTGGAGGCTAATTATCCATTGTACCTTCCCTCGCCCATTATTTTCTGAGAAGAAAAATTAAGAAAAGATTGATTTTACTAACACTGTCATATCCCCTGAAATAGCGTGTATTAAATATCTGACTGACAAATCAAAATCCTATATAAAAATGACGTTTACATCATTCAGTTAAAAAATATGAAGTTTTATAAATTTTAACCACCCATTTTTTTTAAAACAAACAATTTTTAACATATAAAAATAGTTAGATCCACAGCTTAGTGGTTTACATGCCAGGAACGAGATGTAAATGTGTTTATTTTTAAGGCACTGAACAGCTGCTCTGAAACTGACTTTGTCTGTTTGTCCATCTTAATTCTATTATTATTTGCTACCATCATTTACTATGGATGTTGAAATCTTTTTAAAGATGGTATTCCACTAACAGTTGGTGGGATGTTACCAAAAATTCTACTATGGAAAGGTGAAAATCATCTAGATTAAATAATTCAAACACTGCCAATTTCTAACAGCGCAGATACTCTTTAACTAGGATCCGTCTGTTTGATTGTGTTTACAAATATGAGGTACATGTATGATTAATAAAAATACTGATAATATAAAAAATAATAGAAAGTCTTGTTTATCCCCTATGAATAGGAACTGAGTTTTAGAACAATCCTTACACTTACACTCTCACAACTGAACTATCATGGTCTGCGCACACTGTTCTGGGCCATCCAAGCAAAAACGGAGCAACATAGCATTTTTAATAATAAAAGGTGGCCTTACAGACAAATACAAACAAGAGACAGGTCCTACTGAGACTAGAACTCGTATCACTGGATTCAGAGTCCCAAGTGTTGAACATTACACCATAGGACCTTCATGTTGAGTGAAGTTAACCGTTACAGATTGGGCTCCAATTACCTTAATAGATCAGGGGGGCGGGCTAATTAAAGGAAGCCTGCAAGAAATACCACGCTTTAACTGCTGAAAGACTGCAACAAGTAGACCCAATACCCCAAATTTAAAGCCTTCAGCTTCAATAACAAAAAAGTTCTAGGCATTTCAAGAAAGCATTTTATATACAATGGAAATTTTGTAAGATTTCCGATGCTCATAAAAGAAAAAACAATATTAAATTACGTCGCCTAGACACAAAATTATAACCTTATCTTTGTCAGAAATTTAGATTGCTGGTAACTGATTACATTTTTACAATAAAAACACCACATTTTATAGTCAAAATCTATGAAAAAAATTCGATTTAAATTGCATTTGTAAACAAAAATCATTGCAGAAACAAAGGGGTAAACTAATAAAAGCTCAGCTGTGATTGGTTGCTTAGCTGATTCAGCCATCTGATTGGCTACAGTACACTCGGTGCAATGCAAGTTAAACTTAACTTTTTTTAATGATTTTCACTATAAAAATGGGTATTTTTATTGTAAAAATATAATTAGTTACTGGCAATCTAAATTTATGACAAAAATAAGCTTCTAATTTTGTTTCTAGACCACGTAGTTTAATTTCAAAATTTCTAACATTAGCATTCAAATTCTTTCAAAATTTTCATTGTACATAAAATGTCATTTTAAAATGCCTAGAACTTTTTTGTTATAGAAGCTGAAGGCTTCAAATTTTGGGTATTGGGTCTACTTGTGGCAATCTTTCAGCAGTTAAAGCGTGGTATTCCTTGCAGACTTCCTTTAAGCTCCCCTCTATCTGTTATATTTTTTCTGGTGGTTCATGTGTATTTTTAGAGAAAATTACTTTTTTATAGTCATAGCAGTCAGATGCTGGATATCAAAACAGCTGTAGAGCAGCCAATTTTTAAGCTAGGATAACCAAATTTTAGGACAAACTTAAATTTTTCATAAAAAAATTACTTTTTCTTACCATCGCCGAAAAACAGCAAATAACGGAAACCGCCATTTTTGGCGCCAATTAATATTTTTATCTGTTTCTTATCACAATAAAAGGCTAGATAAAAAATTTGGCTGGTCTATAGCTGTTTTGAAATTCGGCAGCTGGCAGCTTACAAACGGCAAAATTACAGGTAGGAAATAGAAAATCGGTCAAAAATCAGTCAATGAGTGGTCAAACGGTCATGACTTTACTATTCACGGAAGTTCATTATTGCTCAAGTATTTACCAAAAAAAATTATAGGTCTCTACCTTATACACAAAAGTCATAATGTAGAAATTAAGATTTATTTAGAATTTTTTTCTAATTTAGGTGCTACCCAACAGACTTTGACCAGACACCACAACCAACACAGACCAGATATCCTTATAAAACCAACTCTGGCCAACGTACAATTACTAAACTTTAAAAGTCACTAAGTCACAGTTCTCTATCTTACCTACAAAAAAATTACATTGAAAAAACTAGAGGGGGGGGGGCTGATTTGCCCCCCCCCCTCCCAATGATCTGTAAGGGTTAAGATACATGTACAGATTTCCAATAGTATTCCCATTCAAAAGAAAAAGGTTAAACAAATGAAACATATTTGTAGAAACACTAAAATTAGGGTCAAGCATGGACAATCCAAACTTGGGACCTCTCACACCTTAAGTGAGAATCATCATCATCATTATATAGATTGAAGAGCCTGAATTATTTCTTCCATTACTTAAATTAACACAAATATTTCATGTTTTGTTCAAAAATTTCCTAATTTTGCAAAGAGGAGTAAGGCATCATTCACACACACATACACACAGTATGTAGGGTATTCAACATTATTGACGGCCCATATGGAGCTCATGCTAACAATGTCTTGTAACCTACACACACTCACATAGAGTGGGCTATTCAACATCATTAACGGCCCATATGGAGCTCATGCTAACAATGTTTCATAACCTACCCACGGGGATTTAAACCTATGAACTTTCCATAGGTTTGCATCGTCCTTACCACTAAGCTACAATGACTGATGAATTTTGGTAAGCAACATAAATATTTTCCTTCAATGGTCAGCATTTGTTTTTAATAACAAAATAAATAGTAGTATAAAATGTAACTGTTGTTTGTCTAATCTGACCAAGCTAAAATTGCTTGGTACACTTCATAGAGAGGTGTGTTATCAGATAAATTTATTAAGGGTGTATTTAAATCCATTGGCTGGTTTCAATTTAAGAAAAGGTAGGTTCTTATATATATTGCTCCTTCTATAAACAAAATATTACATAAACTACTTTCTAAAAGCACCTGCTAACTATCTTGAATGAAAAGCAAAAAATTTAAGACACCTTCTTTTTAAAAAGTTAATCTTAAAGAAACACAAATTAGAAATTGTTTTTTTATTTAGGAAAACCTTATGAAAGAAAAGATAATGAAAACAAGGAAAGAAACTTCAAGCAAAAGATGTCAAAGAGCTTTCCAAAAAAAAGAAGACTTGAAGATGGAGACTGAAGATAAATCCGTTGTATCACAGTTGAGCGCTGAAGATGTAATATAGTTGTAATTATTTTTTTTCTGTGTTAAATAAATTTTTTTGAACAAAAATGTTTTTAATTTACTAACAGCTAAGCCCCCTAGAAGCCTCTAGGTGCAATTACGGTAGGAATTGGAAAAGTCGACTTAATCATAAAAAAAAAGATATTATTTTGGGGTGAATGGATCCTCCACAAACATAATATAAAACCTTTCCAGGACCTATAAGAAGCTTCACACACACACACTCAATTACTCATTCACACACACAATCACACATACACACAATTACACACACACACACATACACATACAAATTCACTCACTTACACACATTCCTGGGTGTTTTATACATGATATAAAAAATTATTTATATATTAAAATTTACTAAAATATTTTTCTTTCAGATTAGAATGAGTTCCATGCACAGTTACAGCAGTGTTGGAACAGGTAAAATGAACAACATTAGTGTCAATTAACCCCTTACAGTCGCGGCCCTTGACGCAACTTAATCAGTAGTGGGGGGGGGGGGGCGTTCCTATTAGAGTTAGATGGCTAAAAATTTTTGTGCAATTCACCTGTGCTATGATGAATTTCCGTACTTAATTAAGTCAATGTCAATTTTTGCTTCCTTCACCCTTTTATTTAACAACATTTGTTTTTAGGTCTTTTTTTAATTGTAAATTTAAAACGGCGGTAATTTTTTAATTTTTAAAGCTAGAATAAAATATTTGTTGCAAAAAATATTTATCTTTATGTAAATTCTATATTTGAAATCTCAAAATATAATTTCAGTGGCCGCAGATGTACTTGGCGGCTGCCAGCCACCAACCCCACGATCTGTATGTTTGCAAATAAAGGGTGTGCAAAAAAAAATGCAGACCTTTTTAAAATTGAGATTGCCCAGCTTGTGTTAATAGTAGAAAACATTGTGCATACCATTAGAACCGCTATGAAGTATATATTTTGGAAATTATAAAATGATTCCTGTGCTACGTATAGTTTAAGAGCGATGTGGTAAAATGTTACAACTGCCTTAAAACTTGACTTGTGAGTAAATCATTAAAGATTAAAGTATATAAAAAAATATGTACATTTTTAAAATTCAAATTGCGCAACTTGTGTTAATAGTAAAAAAACGTTATGCATACCATTAGAACCGCTATGAAGTCTATTTTGTGGAAATATAAGAACCATTACTGTGCTACTTATAGTTTAGGAGCTACGTAGAAGAATGTCCCAACTGACTTAAAACTTGACTTGAGAGTAAATCATTAAAGATAAAAAAAAGTGTGTGCAAAAATGCGGACAATTTTAAAATTCAAACTGCTCAGCTTGTGTGAATAGAAGAAAAATGCTATTTATATCGTTAGAACCGTCATAAGCTCTATTTTTTGGAAATATAAGTACGATTTTTGTGCTATATTTAGTTTAGGAGCTGAATTGATAAATGTGAGAAAAGTGGAAAAATTTAATCTTTAATGATTTACTCACAAGTCAAGTTTTAATTCAGTTGGGACATTCTACCACATGGCTCATAAATTATACGTATTTGTGCATTTTTAGAATGGGTATATTCTATCCAAGAAGAGCATTCTCATAACACAAGTTATTACTTATAAATTTTATCTCTAAATCAACCAAGGAATAGCCAAATATGTTTTTTTAAGCTTTACTGATATTTTATGTGTTAATTTATCATGTCTACAACTTTAAAATCATCGTTATGCGACAACTACTGGACCCATTTTAAATTGGTCAACAGATTTAAATTCATTACAGCCAGCAATTATTTCTTCACCTTGAACAACTAAATCAGCCAGAAATAGCTTAATACGTAATCTTTAAACTTTAATTATAATTTTATGCATTTTTTATCATGTCTACAACCATAAAATCATCCTTACACAACAACCACTGGACCGATTTTAGATTGGTCAACGAATTTGAATTTATTACGGGGAACACTTATTTTTTGCCACCTTGGACGACTAAATCAGCCAAGGAATGGCTGAATACGGTATTTTGAAACTTTACTTCTACAGCATGACCCTCGAAAAAGTATTTTTAAGCATCTGCAGCCCTTATTTCTCAATGAATTATAAAAAAGTGCATATGTCCTTGTTCTCCATAGTATTCCACATAAGTAGATATAAAAAAAAAATTTTTTACCTCCATTAACACCGGAGATTTTTAGAGCTAAAGTTTTGAAAAAGTGACTGAGGAAAAAGTAACTTTTAACATAAAACGACTTTTTTAGCAAAATTAAGGTAGAAATCCTTTTATTTTTGTTACTAGCAGAAACTTTATACAAAAATGAAATAAAAAATTTAGTTTTTGAGTAAAAAGCATTTTTTTACACATATTTTTTGAGTCTTTTTAGTTTAATGATATTTTGAAAAACTTACTTATTAGGCAAAATTGTTTAAGATTAAAAAACCAAATAAATCTTTATGAATATAGCAGGAAAATTGTTTTTGTTTCACAATCCTAACTTTAATAACAAAAAAGTTATAAAGAAAATAAAATTAAAACATAATGATTTTTTTGTCTAAAAAGCTTAATTAACCCCCTATTAAATTATTGAGATGTCAGAAAAGTAGGCGGAGCAACTGTCATAATTAATCCTTTTCTCAAATAAGGGTTAATAAATAACCTAAAATTTGCAAATAATCAATTTATTCAGTAGTATTTTTTGCCATTAAAAATTTATATTTTTGGTGGAATAAAAAGAAATAATTAGTTAACTTGTTTTTCTTTGTGTATCATTATTCAGTTGCCAGAAAAACATAATATAACCATCCAAAAAATAAAAGAAACAAAAAAAAATTCTTTTTCTCAGTCACTTTTTCAAAACTTTAGCTCTAAAAATCTCCAGTGTTAATGGAGGTAAAAAAAATATTTTTATATCTACTTATGTTGAATACTATGGAGAACAAGGACATAAGCATTTTTTTATAATTCATTGAGAAATAAGGGCTGCAGATGCTTAAAAATACTTTTTTGAGGGTCATGCTGTATGTTATTCATTTTTTATCATGTTTGCAACTAAATCGGCCAAAGATAAAGATCAAACAATCACTATTCTAATATTATAACTTCTAAAATTCTGAATTCTCAACCGATTTTAAAAAATAAAGTTCTAGCAGCTAAGTTATGAGACCTGGAAAACGATTAAAGCAATCCTTATATACAAGGATTGAATAATAACAAAGATATTAAAAACCGAATGAATATTTATGGTTTACAGAGTTAAATAAAAAAAATTTTAATATCAAGGAAATAAACTTTTCTAAACAATAGAAATTAAAATCTTTAATCCTTACAGATTGGGGGGGGGGGGAGGGACAATATAATTACGCGGCAACCACTGGAACCATTTTTAAATTGGTCAACAGATTTAAATTCATTATAGCCAGCATTTATTTCTTCACCTTGAACAACTAAATCAGCCAAGAATTAATCAAATACGTAATCTTTAAACTTTAATTATATTTTACGTTTTATTAATGTCTACAACCTTAAGTCAACCTTACACAACAACCACTAGACCGATTTTAGATTGGTCAAAGATTTTGAAATTATTATGGCCAGCACTTATTTTTTGCCACCAAACAACTTTAGATTGACAAAATTCTCATATATTATTTTTTACTATTTTGAAAATACTCTTTTAACATTTTAATTTTACGCTGTGCATTTCATTAGTCACTTTCTCATTTTCTTTTATTTTTTAAGATGAAAATCCATCCATTCATTGGACCTCTCCTGAACAAAACAATAGTACAACTATGGCAAGAATGGAAGAAGTTGCTTCAATAGGAGCAGGTTCCATCCATTCTTATCCAAATTATGAAAATGACAATGTTACTTTGGAAAATAATCAGAATAACAATTCTGACAATTTGCTTAGCTCAACTATGGAAGAAACTGCTTGGATAGGAGCAGTTTCTATTGATAATTGGGAAGTTGGAAGTTTGGATTTCAATTCCCAAACAAATCAGAATAAGAATTCTGACAATTTGCCTATGCCAAGTATGGAAGAAACTGCTTCGATAGGAGCAGTTTCTATCAATACTTGGCAAGTTGGAAGTTTAGATTTCAATTCCCAAACAAATCGGAATAACAATTCTGACAGTTTACCTAGGCCAATTATCGAAGAAACTGCTTCGATAGGAGGAGTTTCTATTGATAATTGGGAAGTTGGAAGTTTGGATTTTAATTCCCAAACAAATGAGAATAACAATTCTAGGTCAAATATGCAAGAAACTGCTTCGATAGGAGCAATTTCTATGACTAGTTGGCAAGATGGAAGTTTGGATTTCAATACAGTACAGGAATTACCTGTACAGGATTTGTCCCAAAACTTTAACCATGAGTTTAATAGAATTCCTTTTGACTCTCAATCGAGAACTTCTAGCCCATAGGTGTGGCATATAACGTATGACCAAATGTTATTATACAGCAGTGGATGGTTAAGTTTGGAATATAATCCAATTTATTATAATCCATATTTTGTTCCAGCTGAAATTGAATCACAAGATATTCGTACTACACAAAGTCTGATAGAATTAAACAGACTGTTAAATACTCAAGTATATGGCGTACATGCTGTCAATGATGACACTCATGATGAACACATTATGAATGACACTCATGGTGAGCATGCTGTCAATAACATTCATGACGAGAATGTTGTTAATGCCACAGAAATGCCGGGTCCATCAACTCAAAATAACTAAGGAGATCAATTTCTTAAGTGCTCAATAGTGAAATTTAATGATATCTATTGAAAGAAACTTTAAAAATGTATATGAAAGAAACATATTTATTAAATTGATACCAGTGTTAAATCAAAAAAAAAAAACATTTTAAATTCAAACTGTATTAAAAATTATTCTAGTAGTTTATAGAAAGTAAATGAATTAGTTAACAAAACAATATTTGATTTTGTTAAAAATAAATTCCAAAAATTTTATTCAATTTCTACTTAAATATTGGAATGAAATAAAAAAAACAATAAAATATGTTGTTGTATAATACAATATTGTATAATGTATTATGTAAATTAAAGTAATACAGAGCTTGATCTTTAAATCGTTTTTATGCCGCGCTGAATCGGGGCGATTCAGTGGTGAACCGTAGGCGCGCTGGTGGTAAGCCACATCGCACCTGATTTTTAAAAGATTTTTGGCGGGGTGTTGTTAAATCGCTTGCGCACTCACTAAAATATCGATCCGCGCCAGTACAACTTTATTACCTAAGCAGTGCCAGTAAGGTATTTTATATAAAATACCGTGTCAGTATGGTATTTTATATAAAACATTAATATATAATTTATTTTAAAAATAACTATAAAAATGTTTTCACGATAGTTTTGCAATAAAATATTAAAGTAATTAAAAAAATATCCATTTATTACATATGCAATGGGTCTTTCATTGGGGCTCAGTGCATGATTCACCCCGATTTAAACCGGCAATGCCACTCGGTGAGTGCCATTGCCGCGCCGGGCCCGCGCCACTGCCTGATTCAAATCGCCCATGCAAATTCGATTTAAAGATTGATATTAATAATTTGATGGTGCGCCAAATGAATCGCCCCAGTTTAAATCACCTGTAAACGATTTAAAGATCGAGCTCAGTATAATTTAATCAAATATATTAAAGTATAATTTAAAAATCACCTAATATTTTTTCTTGATCCTGTAAAGTTCAAATGCTGGGCACATATTATTGTGACCATAGGAAGTTCCCTGGAGCATTTGCTGAAAAAGCCAGAGTGTAGAACTCTACTTCAGTTGCATAATATGCTTCTGAGAATTTCTCATGCCAAAGTTATATGGAAGCTTCTTAAAATTAGAAGTAACACAACAGGGGCTACTATCAAAGAAAAAGAACTGAGATATATATATAGAAACAGGAATATAAGTTACAAAATTTCATTCAAATCAAATATGTTAAATAAGATTCATATGAAAAAATAATTATATTTCAAAAATTTAGTAGTTCAAATGAGTTTCAACTCTATCTGGAAATTATTCTATTCATTACTACAGCTTTCATTCCAGGGATATCCACAGACATTTTCCATAAAATGGCTGTCCCATGACCACTCTCAACAGAAAGTAAAAACCACTGATAACCTAGGACAGGTATCAAATTTTGCAGCTCATTTTCAGGCATATTAACCTCCTGTAAACACCATACATTTGGCTCAATTTTTTCAACACTTCAAGTAAACCAATCCTTGAATTATTATTTACAAGGCAGTTAATATTCAGCATTATAATCCTATATCCATTTGGAAGTCTTGTTTTTGTTAGGCAAAAGTAAAATTATTTAAATAACTAGTCCTTTGTTATTTTTCTTTAAGCAGGTGTCATATTTAAATGATCTTTTGGTGTTAACTAAGGTACTGGTAGCTTAACTGTCTTATTTCTAATTTCTCTGTCCTCTACTTCTATCCTTTGCTTCTTATTATTGATGGTCCAGTCACAGCCTTGTCTAAAGCATCACTCAACATTTAAGTATCTCCTGGAGGAAAAGGATCATCTCTCTCTCTTCCTCACTAATCCTCTGCTCTACAGCATCCATAGCATTATTTCAAACTTGTGTATGACCTTTGAGAAAATCCTCAACCTTGTTTATTTAGTCCCCCTTTGACTCTCCTCTTTCTTGACCACCGCACCCAGGACAGGCCACCAGACCTGGTGGGACCCTCTCCCCCCCTGCTTGGACCTGCACTGACTTAATATCAGCTACTGCCAATATTAATACATCCTTGGCAATGAGTAACCACTCTTCCACTATCACTCATTGGTAGCCTCTTACACCCCCAAAATCAAAAGATGGTTTACCTTACAGGTGTCAATCCAAATTTGTTCATCTTTGTTGGGACTTGAACCCAATATCTAGCCAACAGACCCCTGCCCACTAACCCCTACACCACTAAGGCAAGTGTAAAGGTTGATCACCAAATCCGACACTGATTAACAATCAGTAAAATATAGCACCCATGCTGGCAAGCAGGAATTAGGCGACATGAAAATACATATAAATGTATATATAAATAAAAATGTAAAAATAAATATATAAATGCTAATTTTTACTGTCACAATATCACAATACCTCTGAATATTCACAAACAATATTCACTGGCTCTGTTCTCATATTATACCGCTACGCTACAGCTACAGATGTCTGAACACGGTTATTTTTCAGACAATTTCCATCCCTGATTGTAGCCCATCCCCTTTGTATCTATATGATGATGTACTAAAATTTGTGAAATAAATTATATAATGAAATTAATGTTGCTTAATTGTATACAATTCTATTCGCTATAACTCTGTAGATGCAACTATACATGCCATAGATAAAAATAATAACTATATATACTAATTTTAGATATATAATGAATGGTGGTTTCATTCCCTTGGAGTTAGTAGAGGGGCTAGGATTTAAGGTTTGGGCCATGGCGCCTCAGTTTGACATAATTCTGAGGGCCCTAATAAATGCCCCTGAAGGCCTGCATGCAGTATGCTGTGGCTTCAGTGCTAAGGGCAAAGCGGAGGGAGAAGGGGTTTGATGAAGGGGTTAGGCAGGGAAGAATAGTGGGGGTGGCCATGGGGCGGGCGGTTGCATGGAATGAGGTGAGGGTGGACGTTGTGGATGAGGGGGATAACGAAGGAAGGGTTGAGGATGTTCGAGAAGGGGCAGCACGGGAAAGGAAGGTTAGGGAGAGGGATGAGATAATGGCTGCAGCAAACAAGCGCCACTGCAGGCAATAAAAATTGTGAAATAAAAGAATTTCGGACACTAAATTCTGTGATACCAAAACTCTGTGATAACTTTGGCCAAATGAAAATTGATAACTATGCACCTGATCTATGTAATAAATAACCATGTACCTCCTAAAATACAGTAAAAAAAAAAATATTTTCATGTTTCAACTAATTTAAAATATTTTCTATATTAGACAAATTTTGTAATAGCATGCAAGTAATAAGTAACTTTAAATTTTGTAAGTTTTCAAGTGCAAGTTCAAATCCACACTGTTCCAATATTTTTTTTATATTTATTTTTTGAGGGGATAAGGTCATTTTTATCTATTTGAAGAGGGTAGAGGGTTGTAGATCCCCCATATTTAATTTAGGTTTTTTTAATTTCTCTTTTTCTCCAGTTTTAGCAAGATTCTGAACTGACCAAGCTAAATTTGCTTGATTCACTTCACTAAGAGATTACAATGTCAACTAATCATTACAACATATCAAAATCGTCCATTACCATTATTAATAATGGTAATGTGACTGATGTTCCAAACGCACATCAAAACAATAAGCAGAAGCAGAAGCCATACGATCGTAATCAAGAAAAACCCAAATTTGTGCCCAAAAATATGAAAAATCAAAAAGATATGGATAAAATGGAAATTGCTGAGGGTGTATCAGGATTGGCAGAGCTTAGTGCCGATTTTAAAAAATTGAATTAAAATATCACCATTATTTCATTTGTTAAATAAAGTGTTTTTTTTAAAAAAAAAAAAAAAAAAAAAAAAATTAGGTTTTTTTAATTTCTCTTTTTCTCCAGTTTTAGCAAGATTCTGATAGGGATAGGGTGATTTTATTTTTTTTGAAGAGGGGTTGGGGGGGTCATACAACCCTCATTTTAATTTAGGCTTTTAAAAAAAATTTATTTTTATTTAACCTACCATTCTAGATTAAAGGAAGCCTGCAAGAAATACCACGCTTTAACTGCTGAAAGACTGCCACAAGTAGACCCAATACCCCAAATTTGAAGCCTTCAGCTTCTATAACACAAAAGTTCTAGGCATTAAAATGACGTTTTAAGTACAATGAAAATTTTGAAAGAATCTCAATGCTAATGTTAGAAATTTTGAAATTAAACTACGTTGCCTAGAAACAAAATTATAAGCTTATTTTTGTCATAAATTTAGGTTGCCAGTAACTAATTATATTTTTACAATAAAATACCCATTTTTATAGTCAAAATCATTTTAAAAAATTAAGTTTAACTTGCGTTGTACCAAGTTTACTGTAGCCAATCAGAAGGCTGAATCAGCTAAGCAACCAATCACAGCTGAGTTTGTTTTAGTTTTCCCTTTTTTTCCGCTAAGATTTTTGTTCATAAATGCAATTTAAATCGAATTTTTTTTATAGATTTTGACTATGAAATGTTGTGTTTTTATTGTCAAAATGTAATCAGTAACTGGCAATCTAAATTTCTGACAAAGATAAGGTTATAATTTTGTGTCTAGGCGACGTAATTTAATATTGTTTTTTTCTTTTATGAGCATTGTAAATCTTTCAAAATTTCCATTGAACATGAAATGCTGGCGTTATCCTCTTAAAATTTTTTTTTTTTCAATAAATAAAATAGTATATAATCTAAAATAATAATCATTTAAATTATCATTTAAGATGCGTGCCAATGTAATATTCAATCAAACTTAAGCAAAATAGTCAAAAAAAAGTCTTGTAAAGGGCTAAAATAAACGATTTTGTCGGCAATCTCATTTATTATATGTTCAATTGAAACAGAAAATTGCAAAATCTACTTAAGGATTTTTTTGAATTTTTAAATTTGGCATAGATATTCTAAAAGTATGTAATGGCACCTTTGATATAAGCTCATATCAAATCGAACCTATATTTGCCCTTAAACTACAAACATGAGGTTCTATGCCAATAAGATTCCTGACCTTCATGCATATGATAAATGGACATTAGACATAGGAAATGGTATACAATCTCAAGTAAAAATACCTGAAAACATGATTTAACATGTATTTAGCTTCATCCATAAGACTGGAGGTCAGCAGCTGTCCTCTAAAGTGATAGGGATAGAATTTCTTTTTTTCAATTATTTCTCATTTTAAAAAATCATTAAAATCTACCTTAAACTGTTTTTCATTATAGTTAAAGCATAAATCCCTTTAAAAATTGTTATTTTATCAGAATCAATTTTTAAAAGTGCAAAACAAACGTTTTTCCATTGATTTGCACAATGAAGTGGATCAGTAAAAAATCAAAAAATTTAGATTTTGATTGAAATATAAGCATTTTACTTTAAAAAGAATCTTTTTCTTTTATCATACTTGTTGCTTCAACAAATAGAAACAATGTACTGTGTACACTTATGGACTACCATAGACAACATATCCAGGAAAATGTAGATTGCATAATGAAGTGGTTCAGGGTTTAATACAATCGTTTATAGAGCAGCGTAGCTTGCTTCAAATAAAAAACATAGCGATGCAGATTAATAATTCTCAATTTAAATGTAAATTTAGTAAAAAATTACATTAAAAATGTTTGGGCTTAAAAATGGGCTTAACACTGATCCTTAAAAATTAACCCATGGTCAACCAAACTTATAAAAATCAAAACTATAAATTTAACCATAAAAATTAACTTTTTATCTTTGTCTAAAACAACCCAGCCATTGCTTATAACACTTCAATGAGAGGTGTGCATGCTTGGTATGCCAGAGGGTATGAGGGTATGAAATATTACTATATTAATAAACTAATCTGTATATTATTGATCCATACTCTAGAAGGTATGAATAGGTACTATAAAATGTAATGACTCTGAATAGTAATAATTATAGTGTTATATGGTACTACATAGTGTTATATACAGGGTGCGGCACATAAATCAAGACAAATTCTAATTTTTAAACAAATGAACATAAAATCGTCAATTTTAAAGATTTTATTGAATTTTAAAAACTGAGAGGCAGAATAGGTATAAGACTATTAGATTATTTAAAAAATGGCCGCCAACCTCAATCACCTCCTCTACCTGCCTCCTCAACCGCCTGCAGGTCCAAGTCAAAATGTACCTGTCCAAGATGGCGTAGTTCTCCTTGATAGTGGCAATGAGGGAGGTCTTTGTGGTATGGGCACGTCTATTGGTGCATGCTTCAAAGTAGCCCTAGGCCAAAAAGTCCATTGAATTAAGATCGGGCTGCTGGGAGGCCACATTTCCTTAGGAACATGAGTAACCGTAAAATATTCGCCCAACTTTTAAGCTACCCTTAGACACGGAGGCTCTTATTTGGACCACAGTTAAGCTAGAACGACATTCTTTACCTTTTTAGAAATGGCATGAAGTTTCAGCTAGGGTTGTCAGCGCAACCCAAAGTCTAAAATGAGTTTTAAAGTCCAATAAGGGTCCCTGAAGTCAAGAACCGAGAAATTTTCACGAATTTTCACGGTTTTTGACGTTTTTTACATCTCAAAATCTGCCCTGTTTCACTTTGCTGGAGTAGTACGGCCAATCCATTTCAGCTAGAGCACTCTAGTCTTTTCTAGTGTCTTACTTATGTGTCTAACAGTATTCCCAGCAAGTTGCATAACTCTACCTCACCTACAGATTAGCTGAAGTCAGATTTAGTGAACCTTAGTCTAGAATCCAGATTTAACCACCGGCGCATTTGGAATCTGCCTTGTTGTACATATGCGCGGCCAGCTCGGTGTACATGTCCATCTTCGTCCAAAGATTTTTTTTGTGCTAAAAGGTCATTACTTAAGCTTTTTATAGTGGGGTCAAATGTCCTGATTAGTCAAGTAGTTTTGAAGCTATGGCGGTTTAAAAAACGTCTCAATTTATGTGCCGCACCCTGTAAATACAGCATGTTTACGGGTCCAATACTCCCCAGCGTATGCAGATTTCAAATCTACCTCTAACCTTAAAATTCTTTATAAAAACTTAAAAACTTATATATCTTACTGACCATGTTTATTTATCTATTCATTTAATAATCTATTTTTCTCTTTACCAATCTATCCATTTATAAATCTATATAATATCTATACATCTATCAATCTATCTATTTATCTATCTATACATTTATCAATATATCTATACATTTTTGAATCTATCTATATACTCATTTTTTGATCTATCTATGTATTCGATTTTTGAATCTATCTATATATTCATTTATCAATCTATCTATATATTCATTTATCAGTCTATTTATAAATTTATCTATACATTCGTGAATCTATCAAAATCATTTATGAATCTAACCAAATCTCTGTCTTTATAATTTTGAAATCAAAATGACTTTAAATACCCAAAAAGATTAACTGTAAAGGAGATCCATATCCGTCCAGTGGTTAGACAGACTTTTCGACATAAACACACACACAGATAAACACACACATACATAATACATATAGTCATTCTGATACTTTATACAACGGGAAATCTATCTATCCACCTATCTAAAAATTATCACACATATAAATAGATTTGATATTTTGACATTGAAAATTGAATTCATCTATCCATCCATCTATTTATCAATCTATCTCCATATCACTATATATCTAGATTAAATAATTTCGACAGTGCCAATTCAATCAAAATTTCATACCCTTCGAAGGTTCGTACAATATCCACAATATATTAATCTAGTAAAATTTTCATAAGAAGCAACAAGACAATATCAAGGAGTTAGTATAATATATAGAAAACATGTCTCAATTTCATTAACAAATCAATTTTAAAATACCAAAAGTGTTTTTGTTGAAGCTTTTGATAATTCTACAAAAAATGACGTTATACTGGAATACTAATGGTCAATTAAAGTGTATGCTGGCCTGTCATTGGTAATTTAGTCTGTGTATTGGCCTATCATTGGTTCTTTTGTATTGTATGACATCATTATTTAAGAAGCACTATAAAGAGCTTTGTTTTGGTTTGCATTTGTATGCATGTGTGTGTGTAAAAAGAATATAGCTTAAATTTTTTTGAAATATTTGCCTAAATGAGTGACAATCTAGTATACATTATTCGATCATGCCCATTTCTAGCCACGTATATAGGACATACGAAATTTATTTTAACAAGAACAATTAGATTTATTTATAGGTAGCGCAGCAATAGCAAGATAAAGCATAAAAAAACTAATGAGTGTTATATTTAGGGATAGAAAGGACACTAGATTATACTTAGGTCACAAAATTTCCATAAACATACTTTCTTATTTGTTTGCTTAAAACTTTTGGGACATTTCATTAAATTATGTATTATGTTATATAGACTTGCAGTGATCATTCTTTTACCCCAATGATTTTAACCTGATTTCTGATCTTTTAAGCAACAAGAGAAAAGACATAAAGATACTTGGTTCTTATAATAAAAGTTGATAAGGATTTCAATACATTTTCTCAGTAGAGGTTTTGTGATTTTTCGATCTGAATGTTTTATTTACACTCCCCCCCCCCCCTCCACATCCCACAAAAGGTGAATTAACCACCATGCATATTTTTACCAACCTCCCTCCCCCCAAAAAAACCAAAAAACTTAGATGGCCTTGTCCTACACCGGCCCTCAAAAATAAAACTATGTAAAAATTGCTCTGCAGAATTTTGAGGCTTCTTTAATAAGAATACTCTAATGTTTCAGATGTTTTTGAGTATACTCTAGACGAATAGATGAAAAATTTATGTTCATACTCATTTACGATTAGCAAAATCTGAAGATGAAAAATATTGGTTTAAAAGTTTTGACACTAGATGTTTTTAACCTATCAATCACAATTTAGTAAAAGCACCAAATGTTTTTGAGCCTACGAATAAGAAAATGTGATTATAAAACTTTGGTTACCAGTGTAATTTAAAGTCAAATATCCCCTCATTCCTCAATTGCTTCACAAAGCTTCCCTCTCCCCCCTTCTCCAACAACCCGTTGACTCTAACCTTATTTTACTGACAGACAAATATCTTACTATTTTATCCTACAACTAGCAGCTTCGTCCCTAGCCTAAGGGGCGGAGCCCCAGGAGGTAATTGAAAAAAAAACTTATGTACGTGCCTAAATATAATGATGCGAGTATGGGAATCATTACATCTTCTATTACCTACCCGGCCAGCTGAAAAAATTGCAAATGGGTCGCCAATTTTCGCGAATAAATGGTGAATTCGCAAAAAAATCAAAAAGAAAAAAAAAATTGTCTAAAATCACCACAGGACCAGTAGGTATATTCCCTGAAGAGTAGAATCCAATCGGTTGCCGAGATCTTAAGCTTAAGACGGACGGACGGACAGACAATCTACTTTGTATTATAGATAGTGCATATTACACTAATATTTATATACATTTTATTTGAAACTATAATTATTTATGTAGGGTATAAACCCTAAAAATTTGTGCACCTTATCATTTCATATAACTTCCCTGCATGTATTAAAATTATATGTTCATGCAAACTAACATACTAACATTTAAAAATAGCAAAATTTAAAGCTTATGAACAAATATTTATTTTAATTGACCTAATTATAGTGTTTCAACTAGAATAAATGTCAAAGAAATCTTAATTATATCCATACATAAGAGTAAAATGACGTCTTTCTGTCTCTGTATATCAAAAGATCTCGCTAACTGCTTAACCTATAAGGTTCTCCTTCACAATGTAGCTTCTTATTGGTCCTGAAAGGTTTATATCTAGTTTGGGGAAGGGTATTACCACCTTCCCAATAAAAAATCGTCACTTGAATAAAAATTAAGCCCCCCCTCCCCAATTTTTTTACATTTACTTTCTAAAACTAAAATTAAAAGCTGGGGTAAGGTTAACAAATTTTCATACTGCTGCTACTATGTCTGGGGAATGAAATGAGGTAAGCTTAGAAGGTAATCCATTACCATGCAATAAATGGCTGGCTGTCTGTTCCTCTGGTAGGGTGTTAATATTGTATGTTTTGTATAAACATCTATTTTATACGTTTATATCAATCATTTGTATGTAGATCAAACTTAACAATTATTATTAGAGCAGCTTCTCTATAACTTGGATATGTCCGTACGCAATGCGCGTCGAAAATATCATTGAAAAATTAAAACTTTAATTTAAGAGGCTGTTTAATGAATAAAACGACCTATATGAAGATTTCCAAAAATGGAGAACTCAATCGGTATAGTAGTAGATCTTAGCTTTTAAAAATTAATGATAAAATCTCAAAAACTACCTGAATAATTCTTCTAGAAAATTTTGAAGGTTTTTGAAGGAATGCTTTTATATTTTTCTTTCTGTATGAAGCATAAGATTTCGGTGACTACTGAACGATAAATTATTGCCCCCCAAATATAAAATACATAAAATTATCCATTTTGTAGAAAATTAATATTAGTGGAAAAGTGTGGACACAGTTAGTTTATACATCAAATATCATCCCCCAAAGTTTTTTTTTTTAAAACAAAGACAGTTAAATTTATTTATTAGCATTTTAAGCTATTTTAGGATGTTAGCTTAAACCCACAAATAAATAAAACTTGTATTTTAAATCTTCCTATCTCAGTAACCCTGAATGCTGAAGAAATTCTAACTTTGCATAAAAGCATTTCTCTTTATTTTTTGGACAATTTCCAAATAGTGACACCCTAACACCCTAAATTCAACAAAAAAAGAAATGGATTAGTTTTTTAGATAGCTTAGCTTCTCGTTAACTTAATTTCATAATTTTAAGATCTAGTGGCAGGGGATAGTAAATAGCTTGAAACTATCCCGAATCTTATTCTTTTTTAAAATAACCTAAAACCATCTTAGAATGTGAAGCTTCTCTAAAATGAAGAACTCAGTTCGTTCTGTGTTTAAATATAAACTAGTTTTAAGCTACTTTTTATGTCTAAAACTAAAAAAGCCTTGCTACTTAGAAAAACAGGTTCTTGTATTGCACACTAAAAAAATAGTTTGAATGAACCGAAATCAGAAGAAAATCTGATATGATCCCTTTTATGGCTTGTGGACCACCTCCCCACCCCCTACCTACTTTTTTATATCAATGTTTATGCTAACCCAGCTTACCTTTCACCCAGAGGGACTTGCCAAATCATCCCTGTCAAACAATTGTTTTGTTTTTATATCAATCTAATAATTTTATCAATGTCACATCTTTTAACAGGGAAATCCTATGCAACCTAACCTAACAAAAAAAAATATTTTTTTCTAAAGTATGTTTTAGCTCCGCTTATAGATAAAGGGACATTACTAAAAAAATTGATAGATAAAAATACGTGGGGAGGAAATGGCGATACTGAATTTTATGGGCGACCCCAGGGATGCAAGGATAGGCCAATAGGGGAAAGTATAAAATCATTGCAAAGACGAAAGTATTTTCACAATTTGTCTTTATCTTAGAAACAAGAATGACAACATCCATAAGCAGCGAAGCTCTTGAATGTAAAAACAAGAACTGCAAAGCAAATGAAAGAAAATAGGGTGCATAAAAGACGAACAGCGGAAGTTATGATGATTAGTAGTGTTAAAAATCTTTTAACAAAATTTTAGAAGTCTATCTTCAATAAAAGCTAAGATAAATGAATTTTAAAGAAATATGAGGAGTCGGGTCTATATTAGTTAGATAACAAATTATACCAAAACCAATCAAAGTGTGTTTTTTCGGCAATTTATCCATCCTTTTAAGTCTGGGGGAAATAGGTGTTTTTAGGTTAAGCCGCACGATTCTGAATTTTCGCATATGGGTTAAATAGAAAACACAATTCATATAGTACAACGAAAAAATTTTATATTGATTGAATTTCAAACATTAACATGGAGATAAGACAATAGACAAAAAAAATGATGTAAGCCCGCAATTATGATAAATAATATTACCACTTGTGCCACCTAATCACGATTCAAAAAAAAATTCAAAGGGTTCTAAAGCCAACAACGATGGGATCTAAAAGGAGTTATTTTTTGTTGACTAAAATAAGAAATTTAACAATTAAGTTGAGAATTTGCAATTAGACTTATTTAAATTGTAAGCTTTTTTGTTATTATTTGATATATGCTAGATTGTACAAACTCTAAGCGGGGGGGGGGGGGGGGGTAATGTACAATTCTAGAGGGTGGGTATAGGCGGTATTCTTTGATTATATCAGGAATCTTAAAGGATAAGACAACGTCCGAAAAATTGATGTACATCTTATAAGGTTATACACAAAATAGCCCCTTTTGTAGATTACAATTAATGGTTAAAATGTTTGGACACTCAACTTCATGACTCAACCAATCAAAACTCAATAAAGGTCCTCAAATTTTTTAATTCAACAAGTAAGAAAACGTCATTGTAACACTTTAGGGACTAGTGTAATAAAGAGCTAAATGTCCCCTTCCTATTATTATTATTATTATTATTCCTCCCTTAATTTGATATTATTAAAATATCAGAGATCTTAAGGGATAAGTCAAGGGACGATAAATTGGTGTACAAACCCCTATATTACAATAAGCAAAGTTACAACTAGAAATAAGTTTGTACCAGGTAAAGATTTAATAAAGGTTTTTCAAGTAACGAAAGTAAGAGATCGTGTTCATAAAAAATTGTTAGTATATCAATAAAACACCATGTCCTCTCCCTCCCTGATTTAAAATAATTTACAAAATCAACTTAAAACCTAATTTATCACCAAAATATTATAGTTTTTTTTTTATATATTGTCAGCCACTGTAAAAACAAATTATAAATGCTTACTGGACTCAATAATTCTATATCCTACATTTTTCATAGTCCTTGCATTTTTATCGTAATTTTATTCTTTTACTAAATAGAAAATTTTATATAAAAATTTCCCACTTATTAACCAAAGAAACTCTAAAATTATAAATGTCTGTATGTCTTAAAAAGCTGTTTACCTGCCCTTTTTCCGTTTTATTCTTAATCTAATTTAGTTATCTTTATCTTTGTTGGACCTGACGTTAGAGTATCATGGGGTAATTGAAGATAATCTATTTAAGGTTGAAATTTTTATCTGATTCTGGTGTAAAATTGTATAGAGAACAAAGACATATGCTACTTTTGATGAAACGAGGCAAGGACTTTGGACCCTTAAAGGGACTTTTATTCGTGTCATACTGTATTAAAGGTGATTTTTATATCTTATGTCTGTAGTTTGAGTTTTAAAGTAATTGAAAGGGCAAACATTGAGTAATTTATTTTGAAGGTTATATTTACCCTTTTAACTACATTATAAAATATGTATAACTAAATGCAAAGTAGAGGACAACAAATAGTTTTACATTATAAGTAACACAATTACTCTAAGATTGGGGTATACATGAACGTTCTACAGATTTGTTTAGTACAGTATACATTACGAAAAATGTCCGGTCTTTAAAAGGTTCTAGCCCCCCCTGTAATGAAGTTGTAACCCTAATTTTTGAATGTGGGATCTTTATATACATGTATAATGGTGCTTGTTGAGGTCCATTAGATCAAAGAACATTTTCCGACATTCAGCAGGCTATAAAAGAAGAAAATCTAAATGAAAAAATTCAGACCCTTATTTCTTAAAGTAAATTTTACTTAGGCCGAAAAATCACATAGTAAAATTGAATTAAGCATAGAGGTTGTGTCAAGTTTTATCTTAAGCATAAAATTCTGCTTCCATAGACACCTTACCCGAATTCCTAGCTCTCATGCAAGTCATTTGAGCCCAAAAAGTATGTATCAAGACCTCAAAATCTATGATTTTTCGGCTTGTCCAAAATTCACTTAAAATACATAAGGGTCTGAATATTATCATTTTCTTTCTTCTATTTAATTTTACCATATTTCACTAATTTTACCTCTGTAAAATTCATGTTTTTGAACAGATAGTTTAAAGTTAAACTGGCAGTTTACAAACTTTTACACAAATAATGTTTATCTATAGATTTTGTGAATTAATACTGGACACGTACATAAATTTAATGTCTATGTCTTATCCCTGGGTAAAATATTATGTTAACATATGAAGATTGTGCAGAGGGACGGATATTCCCTAATTATAGATAAGCTTCGCTCCTAAATCCAACTAAAATTGTAATTCCGTATGCAAAAAGGCTTGAAGGTAAGTCAATAATTTTAACCAATGTTTTGATTATGTTCATTTATTTCAATGTAACAAACAATGTAACGGAAAAAAATTGTCTTTGGTAGTTACTTCGGTTATAAGGTAAAGGTTTCGTTCATGATAAGGTATTTCTTGCTTCTATAATTTACTTTGTCTATCCGTTATGGGGGATGAACGTTTGTTTTTTTAAGCAGAATGGAGATATTTCACATTTTAAATAATTGAAAATAATGTGGAGGGGGCATTTCTTTCTATGCATATACCTCGCCTGGGCACATCAACCTTTGGGGCTACCCAGTACCCAATATAACCTTACCTAACCTTAAGTTATTAACACCTAAACCAAAATCTATAATCTTCCCTCCACCCCCACCATATTTTTAAAAGCGAAGCTTTTCTATAATTAGTTACTCTGAAAATAAGGACTAGGGTTTTTGTACTCTGTAAGGCACTTTGAGGGAAAGCGCCTAGTTGAAAGCATCTCTTGTGGATCCTGATATATTTTACTTCAAACAAATAGACAGACAAAGATCTTTCTACTTTGTATATTGGGGTAAGATGTTTGTAATGTTGCATGGACACTTTATGTTTGGTATCAATTTGTTACTTTTTATTGGCCGTTGATTGCGGATTTTAGCACATTAGCTTTTAGACAATTAACATACAGGAATAGAGATATATTTTTCTTCTTTGAAATTTCTTACAGTTATCTATTCCATCCATGAATTACCTCTCTATCTAAGTTAATTGAAATTTTTTACTTCCTGCTCTCTCTAAAAAAGGCCAACAACAAAATTAATTCGAAAAATAATCATGAAACCTATACGTGATTTTCAGTTGTCGTTAGGGTGCAACACTTAGTAGAATTGACAACTTTTTTAGCCCCCCAATTATTATATTGCTCGTTAGCAAGGGTTCCTTGATTAATTTAATTAGTCTCTTCTAGGTTCTTGACAGGATATTTTATATTAGATAAAAGGTTGATAGAGCCAACCCAGAAAAGTGGACCCAGGAAAATTATTACCTCCGAAAAATTTGGAAAAGAATTCTTCTCGGAAGGGTAAGACTGTAAAGAAGTTTTTGGTACACTAAGTTTTGTAAACACGTTCTCTATTCGTTGGATTAATTACATTTGTCACGCCTATAGTGATAGGTTAGTTCAAACAAGGATTGTTTGAATTTTAACTTTAATACTAATTTGGGGATGAACATTCGTTTATCGGCCGTTGTTATATCCCTTAATTAAGATCCCTGGTTTCACAATGCACATTAATAAAACATTAAAAACTATAAATAAGCCAGGGGCGTCCAAGCTTTTTTTATTTGGGCACCCTACAGCACCTTCAAGTTTTTGGATTTTTTTTTTTTTGGGGGGGGGGTAATCACTCCTTTACCACCCCCCCCCCCCCCCCTTGGACGTCCTTGGAATAAGCAGTAGGAATCTATTTGTATTAACCATCTATTTTTAAAATATTTTTTGTTTGTTGTCCATTATATTACATTTAATGTGAACAAACCTTTTTGATTGTATATATTAAGATTTACAAATCAACAGTGCATAAATTAGAGAATAGTTATTTCTCGCATCGTATTATAAACGACTTTCCGCGGATATAAAATGTACAATTATAAGATTAAAACCAGGTTTTAATCTTATGATTGTACATTTTTATATTCGTAGAAAACTGGTTATAATACGGTGCTAGACATAGTTTTTTCGTATGGATGAGAACCGGTTCCTATCCACCGGATTCGAATGAATACGAGAAAGAAGTATTTCAGTATGGCTTCAAAACCGATTGACATCCGCTGAATTAGAACCGGTACTCAGCCATACTAAAATGATCATGTATAGTATCGTATTATAGACAACCTTCCACGAATAAATTTGCAATAGAGGATGGTAGAGAAAATTACAACCCAGAAAAATCAAAGACATTGGATCTAATAACCTGTAATTAATTATTCATTAATTTATTATGTGTTGACGGAAAGTGTAAAAATTAAATAATCAAAATTAGGAATCTTAATTGATAAGACAATGAATAATATATTCATGTACATTTCTAATGATGATTAACAAAATTACTCTTGTAAAATAAAAGAATTTATCAACCAATCAAGACCAAATAAAAGTAACTAAAGTTTCAAAACAAAAAAACTAATGTGGAATAAATTACTTCTTAGCTTTATTTAAAAGTTGTTAGTTTTCTGAGAAGTACTAAAATCAATGTTTACAGACCCATTTTCTGTTAAAATGGTCAAGAAACTAAAACATTTTACTTTTCCAACTAAAAACACTTTTTTTCTGTTATTGGGCTGATTTTTACAAGAATATTAAATTTACTTTTTGAAACCTTGTACATTTAAACAACAATAACAATGCTTCTCAATAAGATTCTATTTATTTATTATAGAATTCCTCCTGAATTTCTCTCAAATTAACATGTTGAGTACAGAACCCCCAATTCTTCTTATTTTTTATTGAATTGAAAATGGGGAGCTAGGGGCTTCATTTGCTTGTTTATTAAATAAAATCAGGTTAGGTTAGATTATATTGAGTTTTGTGTAGCCACCACAGTGTTAGTGCACCATTGGTATAGGGGGGAAATTCCATCCCTCCCTTATTATTTTTAATTTATTTTAAAAATTAAAGTAGGGGGGGGGGGTTCAGTGTTCGACAGGCACATTAAAGGAAAGTACGATTTCCTACTTTGGTCTTTAACAAATATGGTTTTAAAAGAATTATACACATACATAATTTAGTTCTTAGTCTTGTGACTTAAAATAAATACATAACTGTCTATGACGCACTAACAGACTGACGTACAGACGCTAAATGTAAAAAAAAGCTTCGCTATTTTGCATACAAGCCGTACAAATGTTTCTTTCTCTCTTGTAAATTTAGTGTTTAGGCTTAAAACTAACAAACCTTTCAAAATAGTTATCTTACAAAGTAGGAAATAAAAAATACAATTTGTTCTTTGGTTTCGTATTATATACATCAAAGTACATTTTTTATAGAAACATGAGAGGTATAATCTACTTTAGATCATTACTTGCTTACCGGCCCAACTTTATCCCTATTTTGTTCGGGAAGGGAGGGGACATTAGACAGAAATTATGCTGGTATCCAAAATTTTATTAAAATTATTTGTTGGCTTCAAATCTTTATGGACTTTTTTCAATATTGTTTGGTAGTGTCCAAACTTTTTAGACAATAATTTTAATCGACATGAGGGCTAATTTTTCATCTATCATCAATTTTAAGATCCCTCGCGTAGTTTTACTCTATCGTAAAAAAATTAGCTGTTTCCCCTCAGTTGTGTTCATAAATGTAAAATATATAACCTATAATTCTTGGTAAAATGAGTGAAACGTGGTCATTAAAGTAATCTTTACACCTGCTACAACCAAGTCTGAAAATAAAGGATGACAACATTCATAAGTAGCGACGCAAAAAAAATCTTGAATAGACAAATGAACAAAGTGAGTTAAAGAGTAGATATTGTTATATTTAATAGATGAAGAGAAAAGAGATGCAAAACTCAAATTACGAAACCGTTAAAAATAAAGTTTATGTCTTTGTAATCATGACCGTCAGACTTAATGCGCATATGTCATAGGAATCTTCACTAAAAAACAATTGTCTATCCCCAATATCAGTCGAGACAATCACATTACCTCGTAGCGTCAAGAACTGACGGACGGAGAGAAAATTAATTATAGAGTAGGTTCCCTACAAAAAAATGTGCAAAAACATAAACTACACAAAATAAATTAGAAAATTGACGTTTAACCCTTTTTTAGGTGGATTGCCTTTTGTCTATTTATAGATATAGTCACAAAAATTAAATACCTAAAAGAGCCCTCAAGAATATAGATTTTATGGTCGTTTAAAGACAACGGGATGAAAGAAACTGTACTTACCCTTGTTGATTGTTGTGTATCAACCAAGGACTGTACAGCCGCAACCTAACATTGTTCTCTGGAAGTATTAAAGATTACTTGTAAAGGATGTGGTTATCACAATATAAACGTTAACCCTCCAGTAATATCTGGAAAAGATAGAAAAAAACTTTAATTTTGAAAGGTGAATAAAAATATCTTAATTGCCAAAACATATAAAGATTAAACCAAATGTATATAAATAAGACTATCACAATTGAGCCGTTTGCATAATACAGGATATGTTTTTCTTGTAGGTAAGTTTGACTGAGGGTTCTGACAAGGATAGACTTTTCCTTGGGTGTGCAGGTACAATGCCTAAATATGAATACTAATGAAATAAGGTTAATCTTATTTCATTATACGGGACGCCCTAGGAATTTCTGGTGCCAGGTAAACTGTAATTAAAAGCTTGAAAATAATATCTTAAAGTCAAGCATTCTAAAATAATTTTAAAGTTATATAAAATAAGTTTTTTAAAAAGTTGTGAATATTAGACAGAATAGTATACATAAATATATGACAATAGACAAATATAATAGATAGTCTGAAAGCCTTATTTTGTTATATGAAAGATCATGTTTATGTAAAAATTGCTTATTAATGGCATTTTTTACCATAGTAACTCTAATTTTTGTCTATAAAGTTGCATGTAGTAGGGGTTATAAGAGGAAATGTGTTTGGGGTTTTATTTAAATTTTTGTTTTTGTGCGTTATAAACAAGAACGATCACCACAATTAACAAAATTAAAAAGTAAAATTTATAATGACTTAATGATATTTGAGACTTACTAAAATAATTCTCAATGGAATGTATTAATGGATATAGAAAATACATGGATATTATGAAAGGGGAAAATTGCTATTTCCCCTGTCAGTTCGTTAATCCTATACAAGGAGGTGGGGATAAAGTATCGAGGGAGGGGAGGGGATCGTTATTTTAGCCCTATACAAGTTTCACTTTATTAGAGAACATGAAAATGGTTTTAGAAGAATCATTATTCATTTAAAGACTTTTAGAGTAGTCAAACCTCTAAACTACATGTAAAAAAAGTACAATAAAGTTTATAAAAGGTTGTTTAATATGATGTTTATTTATGTTAAATTTAATTATGGTTCTGCTAATGTGTCTGTGCTTTAATATTGAATATGTATGATGTAGATAAATATAGAGAAAGGCAGATAATAAACAGATGGATCAAGTGCAGTTCCTGATGACGATTATTTACAAAAAATCTACAAGCTTTAAAGGCTGCCAAACGGCAGAACGTACATGTCACCCCCTAATAGTTTAACATCGCCCTGGTGAATCACTGTACACGCCACTCATTGCAATGTTATCTTCTTCTTCACATTAATGATAAAATTATAGGTAATATCTTTGCCAATTATAGTTAGTGCAGACTAGTAAAATAATACATTTAAGTAAAAATAGATAGACAGTCACTAATACGATAGATATTAGATAGATATAAAACCATATGATTTTTAATAGCATTAACAAAAGCCTTAAAAAGAAATTCTTTATTTTAGATTTAACCAAAATTTTAGGTTTTGTCTAAAGGAAAGAGAGAGAAGAAGAGGGAAGGATTATATATAAAACAAAAATGAAAACTTAAGGTTGGACAAACGGACAAAGTCAGTTATAGAGCAGATGTTCAGTGTCAATCTGTCATACATAGGCAGTATGACACTCGAGAAACCTTTTATATAAATAAGCCTTTTTATCATGACCATGACTGACTGACAGACCTACAGACTGCACGTTTTTAACAAAAATATTGCTCGGCTGCTATTTAACATAAAAAGCTATTTTCTTTGTGTAGATTTTCCTTAAAAATGAGCATCCTAAACATAATTTACTATGTTGTATTTAAGGAAAATCTACACTAAGAAAATAGCTTTTTATGTTAAATAGCAGCCGAGCAATATTTTTGTTAAAAACGTGCACATGAGGTTGGCTTTAATAAACAGTCCCCCCCCCCCCACCCTCCACTCCCGGAAAAAAAATTCTTGGACGGGTGGATTGCCATGATAAAAGCGGATAACACCCCACCCCCCCCCCCCCGGCCCCCGTCCTCATTTGGAACCTTAAAGGTAAGACGGGGTTGTCCTTTTTATTCTTGAGAATAGTTTTCAATGTCCCCGACATAAAATATCTAAATTTAAAATCGATGGTGGTATATCTTATAAGATCAATTTAACTTGATTTGCTTTTTATGATAATATAAACACCAACTCATCCAAAAGGACAGTACAGTTGAGAAAATAATATAATATAAAAGTATTGAAATGGATAAAAAAAAGTTATATTAAAATGCAGAAGGTAAAAAGAAAAACTAATCAGACAGAAAAAAAGAAAGAAAGAAAGGGAAAAGACAGACACAATTACAGTGTTGTACAAGAGGGGGTATGAGGATGTATATACCCCCACCTAGATAAAATATCATGGATGTGTTGCAAAAGTAAATCCTAATATTAAAGTAAAGGTATGTCTGTCTGTGAGTGTGAAGCTTCAGAGCTCGCTTTTCCCTGGACCAAAATGGTTCTCCTTCAAAGTGCAGCTTCTAATAGGTCCAAGGAAGGTATATAGGATACCTCAAACCTTCTTATATTCTCCAAGTGCAGGAGAGGTGCTAGCAGAAGAAAAGGGTTATATAAGTACGTATAATAAAAGTATAACCAAATTAATAAAAAAGATATGTTAGAGGAAAGAGAAAATGGATAGATAAGTCATATTTTTTTCCAAGAGAAAAAGTAAAAAAAATATAAATTTTACCTAGCATTAAAATATAAAGCACAGTTCTTTTAATCACTTTATTGTGTGCTGAAAATTAGAGTAGTAGATCTATATCCAACGTTTCCTTTTTGATATAAAGCTACTCTATAATTCACTCATGCTTGTCTGTCTGTCTGTATATATATGTTTAAATGAAAGTTAATCTATTTAAAATTTAATATTTTCCTTTGAACTCTCCCATAGCCCACAACATAATATATTTTATGTATGTCGCTTCCATCTCAAGAAATTTAATGTTTCTTTTACTGAAAATTTTCCGGTTTAGCCGTTTACGAGACCTTGTGAATATTCTTATATTAATCTATTTTTTTTCAAAACGCTACGCTACCATTTGTTCAAATCGTCTTTGCCCTTATCCAGGGAGGGAGAGAAAAGTATGTAAATTACGCTGGTACCCAAAGTTTTAAACCACATTTCCTTATTTTTGGCCCAAAAACTTTAGGTATTTTTTGGATCTATACTCGATTGTCTTATCCCTTAAAATCCCTGCCTCTTACCAGTAACAAGTTTTTATCTCAAATCTTAAATTTGAAGACAATAAACCAAAAAAAATATTTTTATGTAATTATATTTTGATAACTTTGATTTAAAATTGGTTGTCACGCATTCTGGATTGACTTTTAAAGAATTAAATGTTCGTTCATGAATTAATAGGATGATTCTAACATACCTTAAACAATTATAGCTAGAGTTGATTACACTAGAAGAACACACAACAAATGAAGAAATACTTTTGGAATATTAAAAAGCTTCTAAAAGTTATAGAAAATCCTTAACCATATTTTTCATTTTTGTATATAATGTAAAAAGTGGTTTGATTTTAACGCTTCATAAGAAAAAATCGTAAAATATACCAAATAATATGAAAGATTCTATAGAGAGAATTTCAAAAAAGTCTTATTTGACAGACACACAACCACACTAAAACTTTTTAATACTGTAATGTAATACTTAAGTTTTCTTTTCCCCGAGGAAGGGGGCCAGGGGGAGGTTAAAACCTAGTTAAAATCCAGGGATAAAGGGATAAGACAATGGCGATTATATTGCTGTACATACATACCCCCAATGATGATGAAGAAAATTACCCCTTCTGTGGATTACAATTAGTGGTTGAAACGTTTGGACACTCAGCTTAATAAAAAAAGATAATCAAAGATAAATAAGTTAAAACTTTGGGAAGTAGTGTAAAAAACAGTCAAATGACCCTCCCTGGATAAAATCGCTAGATATCTATCTTAGCTTAACTAACTGTTTGAATAACATTTAAAATTAAAATAACTGATTTTTAATTATGTCATGTTGTTATTAAACAATAAACATTTTTTAGGCCATGCAGAGTAATTTTGGTTAGTGTAGACATATTAAAATACAACATGCCTTAACAATTTTTTGATAATAGTAAGGTATTATACAGTAAGTACAAAGGCTTCTTATTAAATAGATAATTAATGGAAATATGCTGTATTTTCCATTTCAATCGGTTTACTTAATACATACCTTATCATTAAATATCCTAATATTACAAAACAGCATATCTTCTGTCTGTCTGTATATACCGGAGGTCCTCGTTAACTGCTAAACCGATATACTTCTCCTTAACAGTAAAAGTTGAAAAAAAAAAGTTTTTTTTCTCTGTAAACTAAAATTAAAAGTGAGGGGGTCAACTTCCTCCCCCCACTCCTCGCATCAAGTTTTTATTAAAAAATATGTAGTATTTTATGTTTATTATGTATTACTGAAAAAACTAGAAGCTAAGTTACTCGTTGACTAACTTCTCGTGTTATGCGGTTTTCACAGAAAGGAAATTGGTTTGTAGCTTTAGAATTTTTTTAGCAGTGTCTAGCATGGATATGGCACAGCAAATTTATGTTATACAATTTTATCATTGCTTTACGAATAAAGGAACAGTCAGACAAAGAAAGTTAACGAGAAGAATTTCATTGGTAAAGGGAACCTTTTCTTTTTGAATGTTGTAATCTCTGATAGCCGCCGAGTAAATTACATTACAACAAAAATTCTATATTGCCCACGGAAGCTTTACTAAAAGAATCAGTCTTGTATCTTAATAAACAGCAGAGTATAGACAGATATAAAAAGGGAGTTGAAAAGTTTCATTTCCTAACTTTTTCATAATATTATTTTCATCTTTGTTAACCTATCCCCACGTAAAAAAAATGTTCCAAATACTCACTAGACCAAAACTCACGAAAAACTAACAACACTCAATATTTATTGACATTATAAATGTTTTAATATGTCTACTTTCTATAGATAGATAGATAGATAGATAGATAGATAGATAGATAGATATTTAACTGGAAAAGAACAAAAACTGCTGTTAATAGACGCAATTGGTTATTTGTATGATGGTTTCAATTTAAAAATTTGCATATGCTATGCATAAATAGTGTTCTTGTTTGTTAGCAAATTTTTACTATTGCAAAGATGAAGATGAAATTCAGGGCAAAGATTAAAAAAATAAAGGATATTTAAGTTAGCAAAGAGAAAGAAGAATTTTCCAGTATGGCTTCGGAACAATTCAATATCCACTGGATAAGAAACCGTTTTCATCCATAACCCTAGGGGCTAAAAAACTGGTTTTAATCTTAAAATTTCCGCGGAAAGCAGTGTATCATACAATGTGATAGATAACTATTCCAACTAATAAATATTTCAAAAAGTTTTTAAACAAATGAAAAAGATAACATGTTGATAAAACTTGGGGTAACATGATAATTTATTATCCAATGTCCTCTCCCTCTCGGAAGAAATTTGGGGAAAAGAAAAGCTATAAAAAGATATATAAAAGAAGGAAAAAGAAGAATAAAATTTTTGAAATGTATAAAATAAATTTTTCTAATTTGTTTTAAAAACTATTTTCAATATTGTATGTACTCCTGAATAAGTAATATACATACTTTGTTATAATAATACACTATATTAGCAAACAAGGGTGCCATATTTAAGTGTTTTAAAATCCGTATTATATATTATTTCTCCTTCCTCCTTACTCTTTCACACTGAAATCCCACCCCGCTTAATTTGATAATATGCGCCGGGGGGGGGGGGGGGGGGGTGGAGAATTTTAATCCTATTCTGGCCTTTTGGGGTTCGTACCTGCGGTGCCCTAACCCTGCCGGGATACCAAGTACCCAATATAACCTACCCTAATCTAACTTCTACCCCACCCCCACTTATTCTTAATTTATTTTATTCAAAATAAGGTAGGTGGAGGGGTATCATTGCTCAAGATGATCTTTTCTAGTCAAATTTTGACTATTTCATAATCAGGATGACAGAAATAAACAAAATATAGAGTAGCTACGATAATTCACAAAATATGACGCCCTTCATTGTTGATATGAATATAAGTCGGGGCCCACCTTTAATGTTTAATATTTTAACAAATGATAAACGGGTTTAATCTATTAAATCATGACCTATACCAGATTTGAATAAATAGATAAAAGTAGGGATAGTAAAGTAGATAGATAAATTAAATAGATAACAGAAAGTTAAAATAGATTGAAACTATACAAATGAGTTTAAAATATAAATCATAAGTTTCAACAAAATGCCCTAAAAATCTAACTTTATCCATCCTTACAAATGACAATGGACAATGTATTTAGATACATCCCTAATGGTTATAAACAAAATTATCCCTGTAGAATTGAAATCATTAGTAAAAATAATTGACACAACTTGTTAAAACAATTCATTAACATTTACCTACAAGGTGCGCCACATAAATCCGGACTTTTTAAAAACGGCTTTAGCGCAAAAACTACTTGACCAATCAGAACGTTTGACCCAACTATAAAAAGCTTAGGTAATGACCTTTTTGCCCATGAAAATCTTTGAACGATGGAGGACGTGTACGCCGAGCTGGCCGCGCATATGTATAACAAGGCAGATTAAAAATGCGCTGATAGTTTACCGTGGATTCTCGACTTGTATATTTCAAGCCAACGAATGAACCTGTTTATAAAAAAATGAATACTAATTCAATTTCTTTCTTCCTCCATGATTATACATTATTCCTGATTTCAGAGGCAAAATTGATATAAAAAGGTTTAATTTTGTCAAAAATGAATGACTGCATCCTTGTTAAATTCTTTCAATTGTTTGATCACTTAGCCGGGGTAGCAATTTTGCAGAATGCACTCTTTGCCGGGATAATGGATACTTATATTATTTTGCAGATTTTTCCCAATTAATAACGGTCCCTCTTGCTGTTTGGGAGGTGTCGGGTTCGATTCGTCAAACCAAACTCCGTCATGTTAAAGATGTTAAAAAGATATCAACGGGTTCTTGTTCAATGAAATCAACAATAAGTAACGGGAAAATGTCCAACTTAGTATTTTAGTATCTAGTATATTTAGGACTTCCAGAAAAGAATCATGCAATCAAAGAGTTGATGTTAGAACAAATGTTGCTTCAGCCAATAATAACTGGGAGGAGCAGTGTCTACAAGTCTGTCCAAACATTAGGGATAATTGATAATATAACTCCTAAAAGACCTGACTATTCTATAGTAATAATATCGCCTGTTTACAGACCAAGGCAACCCCTTTAACTTATATATGTCACATTGCAACATTTTTTCGTCTCTAATATGACATCCATTCTTCCCTGCAAAGAACTGCTTGCTACTATGATGAGGTATTGAGAAATTTAATTGTAAAAATAGCCAAAGGGGCAAAGCACCATACAATATACAATAGTAGGCGGATATCAAATAGATAGATACATAATAAGCAAGACCAGATATCAAATAGATAGATACATAATAAGCAAGACCAGATATCAAATAGATAGATACATAATAAGCAAGAGCATATATCAAATAAATAGATACATAATAAGCAAGAGCATATATCAAATAGATAGATACATAATAAGCAAGAGCATATATCAAATAGATAGATACATAATAAGCAAGAGCAGATATCAAATAGATAGATACATAATAAGCAAGACCATATGCAAAATAGATAGATACATAATAAGCAAGAGCAAATATCAAATATATAGATACATAATAAGCAAGAGCAGATATCAAATAGATAGATACATAATAAGCAAGAGCATATATCAAATAGATAGATACATAATAAGCAAGAGCATATATCAAATAGATAAATACATAATAAGCAAGAGCAAATATCAAATAGATAAATACATAATAAGCAAGAGCAGATATCAAATAGATAGATACATAATAAGCAAGAGCATATATCAAATAGATAAATACATAATAAGCAAGAGCAGATATCAAATAGATAGATACATAATAAGCAAGAGCAAATATCAAATATATAGATACATAATAAGCAAGAGCATATATCAAATAGATAGATACATAATAAGCAAGAGCATATATCAAATAGATAGATACATAATAAGCAAGAGCATATATCAAATAGATAAATACATAATAAGCAAGAGCAAATATCAAATAGATAAATACATAATAAGCAAGAGCAGATATCAAATAGATAGATACATAATAAGCAAGAGCATATATCAAATAGATAAATACATAATAAGCAAGAGCAGATATCAAATAGATAGATACATAATAAGCAAGAGCATATATCAAATAGATAGATACATAATACGCTAGAGCGATATCAAATAGATAGATACATAATAAGCAAGAGCATATATCTAATAGATGTGTGTGTGTGTGTGTGTGTAGCCTCGGCACTGTACATCATTCTGTTAATAATTTCGTCATCAAGTTCCATCCAGTTTTAGAAATGCTGTAACAGCAGAAGGTTTTTTCCATAAGTCGATAGGTTTAAGATTTGTTGGTTTTGCCGGGCAGTTGAAAAGATGTGTGACATCATGTGGGGAGATATTACAGTTTGGACAGTGATCATAAGCGGATTCTTGAATTCTATACAGATAGCTATTTAATTTTCTTGAAAATCCACTCCTTAGTTGGGCGAGACTTGTTCTTGCTTTCCTTTTTAGGTTCAGTTCACTTTTGTGAACTTCTGGAGGTCGGGTTCCAAGGACTCGATTATTTGAATATTTGGAAATGCATGTTTTGACTACTTTTGTGTGTAGACGTTTCAGACCTTTTTTATAAGATGGTTTGTTGGTGATAGGAAGGCATTGGCGAACATTTGACTTGAGATCAATAGCAGTAGACTTCATTTTACGTTGTGGTGGTGGTCTATCAAGGTGTTTCTGTCCAGGGTGGCCGGGTAGGTGCATGGCAAGTACATACTGTTCAGTAAGTAGCATAGCATGATCTTTTATGGGAAGAACTTTAGTTTCTTGGTGTAAATGATCAATACTAGACATGACCAGGCAACCTGTTGCTATCCGTAGGGCTTTGTTTTGTGCAATTTGTAGGTCCTTCCAATTGCTGTCGCTAATGATTGGGCTCCAGACAGGGGTGCCATATTCTAGAACACTTCGTCCGAGAGATTTATAGGTAAGAATAAGATTTTCTTTTTCTTGGCCCCAATCAGATCCAGCAATGGCTTTCATCATATTAATCTTTGGTTTATATTTATCTAAACTTGCCTGAATATGATGAGAAAAATTAAGGTGAGGATCAAAAGTAACTCCAAGGAGTTTTGGGTGTTTTTCAAGAGGAACTAACTTATCTTTAAGGAAGATTTGTGGATGGTAGTTGGCTTGTTTCCTGTCAGAGGTAAACAGAGTGACAGTTGATTTCTCTGGGGAGACAGATAATTCTCGTTCATCTAGATATTCAAGAAGAGTCTTCATATAATCATTCAGTTTTAGAGATAGTTCATTCAGATCAGTTCCAGATGTATAAACAGAAATATCATCTGCGTATTGGATGATCTTGATACCTGTAGGTGGTGATGGAAGTTTAGACAGGTAAAAACTGAATAAAAGGGGTGAGGTTACAGCTCCCTGTGGTACTCCTGTTCTGATGTTAGTTGAGGCTGATTTCTTGGTCCTGAATTGTACTCTTGATTGTCTACCTTTTAAATAACAGTTAAGCCAACGTTTTACACCTTCAGGAAGGGAAGATGCATTCAGATCTTTAATAAGTTTATCCAGCGATACCATATCAAATGCCTTTGATAAGTCAAGCTGGACTAATATTGTACGATCAGGTGGAAGATTTTTGTTGAAACCTTGAGCAACAGCCTCGGTAAAATCATACAATGCAGTAACTGTAGAGTGATCAGATCTGAATCCATGTTGAAAATCTGGAAGTTCAAGATTGTTTGTAAGGGTAGGTAATAGCAGGCGTTCCAAAATTTTAATTGCAGGGCAGAGAAGGCTGACAGGTCTGTAGGATTTGGAATCATCAGGATCTTTTCCAGGTTTAGGGAGCGGGATTATAATGGAGGATTTCCAAATTGCAGGAATCTTGCAGGTTGATGAAGAGAGATTGAAAATTTTTGTAAGATAGGAAATTCCATTTGGTCCTAAATGTTTCAGGTGTAAGTTAGATATTTTATCAGGTCCCAGGGCTTTGGAAGATTTACTCTGTTTAATAGCTTCTTTGGTTTGTTCAGCTGTATGAGTTGGATGGTCATTTAAGTTATTTTTTCTGATATCTTTGGTGATCTTTCTACTCTCTTTAGAGCTTTTATGGTGAACAACTGAAGAATATTGCTTATTAAAGAATTTAGCTATTTTTGATGGATTGGAGATATATTTTCCTTTAAATTTTATTGGTTGATTTCCTGATTCTTGATTTTTGCCATTTATTCTTTTAAGTAATTTAAAGAGTTTGGTAGAACAGGAACGATCAACTTTTTCAACTTCTTGCTTCCATTTTTCTTTTCTGTGGTTTATTACCAAATCACTGATTTCTTGGTTTAAAATCTTGATGTTATCAGACATAGGATCATTATTTCTTAACTCGTCTCTTTCTTTAATAAGAGCTGCGGCTTCCCTAGGTACTTCAGGATAAACTGTTTTAATTCTAAATAGATAGATACATAATAAGCAAGACCATATGCAAAATAAATAGATACATAATAAGCAAGAGCAAATATCAAATAGATAGATACATAATAAGCAAGAGCATATATCAAATAGATAGATACATAATAAGCAAGAGCATATATCAAATAGATAGATACATAATAAGCAAGAGCAGATATCAAATAGATAGATACATAATAAGCAAGACCATATGCAAAATAAATAGATACATAAAAAGCAAGAGCAGATATCAAATAGATAGATACATAATAAGCAAGACCATATGCAAAATAGATTGATACATAATAAGCAAGAGCAAATATCAAATATATAGATACATAATAAGCAAGAGCAGATATCAAATAGATAGATACATAATAAGCAAGAGCATATATCAAATAGATAGATACATAATAAGCAAGAGCATATACCAAATAGATAGATACATAATAAGCAAGAGCAAATATCAAATAGATAGATACATAATAAGCAAGAGCAAATATCAAATAGATAAATACATAATAAGCAAGAGCAAATATCAAATAGATAGATACATAATAAGCAAGAGCAGATATCAAATAGATAGATACATAATAAGCAAGAGCATATATCAAATAGATAGATACATAATAAGCAAGAGCATATATCAAATAGATAGATACATAATAAGCAAGACCATATGCAAAATAGATAGATACATAATAAGCAAGAGCATATATCAAATAGATAGATACATAATAAGCAAGACCATATGCAAAATAAATAGATACATAATAAGCAAGAGCAAATATCAAATAGATAGATACATAATAAGTAAGAGCAAATATCAAATAGATAGATACATAATAAGCAAGAGCAAATATCAAATAGATAAATACATAATAAGCAAGAGCAAATATCAAATAGATAGATACATAATAAGCAAGAGCATATATCAAATAGATAGATACATAATAAGCAAGACCATATGCAAAATAAATAGATACATAATAAGCAAGAGCAAATATCAAATAGATAGATACATAATAAGTAAGAGCAAATATCAAATAGATAGATACATAATAAGCAAGAGCATATATCAAATATATAGATACATAATAAGCAAGAGCATATATCAAATAGATAGATACATAATAAGCAAGACCATATGCAAAATAAATAGATACATAATAAGCAAGAGCAAATATCAAATAGATAGATACATAATAAGCAAGAGCAAATATCAAATAGATAAATACATAATAAGCAAGAGCAAATATCAAATATATAGATACATAATAAGCAAGAGCATATATCAAATAGATAGATACATAATAAGCAAGACCATATGCAAAATAAATAGATACATAATAAGCAAGAGCAAATATCAAATAGATAGATACATAATAAGTAAGAGCAAATATCAAATAGATAGATACATAATAAGCAAGAGCATATATCAAATATATAGATACATAATAAGCAAGAGCATATATCAAATAGATAGATACATAATAAGCAAGACCATATGCAAAATAAATAGATACATAATAAGCAAGAGCAAATATCAAATAGATAGATACATAATAAGCAAGAGCATATATCAAATAGATAAATACATAATAAGCAAGAGCAAATATCAAATAGATAGATACATAATAAGCAAGAGCATATATCAAATAGATAGATACATAATAAGCAAGACCATATGCAAAATAAATAGATACATAATAAGCAAGAGCAAATATCAAATAGATAGATACATAATAAGCAAGAGCATATATCAAATAGATAGATACATAATAAGCAAGAGCATATATCAAATAGATAGATACATAATAAGCAAGACCATATGCAAAATAAATAGATACATAATAAGCAAGAGCAAATATCAAATAGATAGATACATAATAAGCAAGAGCATATATCAAATATATAGATACATAATAAGCAAGAGCAGATATCAAATAGATAGATACATAATAAGCAAGACCATATGCAAAATAAATAGATACATAATAAGCAAGAGCAAATATCAAATAGATAGATACATAATAAGCAAGAGCATATATCAAATAGATAGATACATAATAAGCAAGACCATATGCAAAATAAATAGATACATAATAAGCAAGAGCAAATATCAAATAGATAGATACATAATAAGCAAGAGCATATATCAAATAGATAAATACATAATAAGCAAGAGCAAATATCAAATAGATAGATACATAATAAGCAAGAGCATATATCAAATAGATAGATACATAATAAGCAAGAGCATATACCAAATAGATAGATACATAATAAGCAAGAGCAAATATCAAATAGATAGATACATAATAAGCAAGAGCAAATATCAAATAGATAAATACATAATAAGCAAGAGCAAATATCAAATAGATAGATACATAATAAGCAAGAGCATATATCAAATAGATAGATACATAATAAGCAAGACCATATGCAAAATAAATAGATACATAATAAGCAAGAGCAAATATCAAATAGATAGATACATAATAAGTAAGAGCAAATATCAAATAGATAGATACATAATAAGCAAGACCATATGCAAAATAGATAGATACATAATAAGCAAGAGCAAATATCAAATAGATAAATACATAATAAGCAAGAGCAAATATCAAATAGATAGATACATAATAAGCAAGAGCATATATCAAATAGATAGATACATAATAAGCAAGAGCAAATATCAAATAGATAGATACATAATAAGTAAGAGCATATATCAAATAGATAGATACATAATAAACAAGAGCCAATATCAAATAGATGGGTTTAGTCTTATGTAGATTTTAAAAAACATTAAATCAAGCCGTTTAAATCATAATTTACCTAAAGGTAGACTGTGTATGATGCTTAGATACTATATTCCTACTACTATGGACGACCACAATCTTCGGTTTTTTAACATGCAGTAAGGCTTTTCTAAGTTCTGACAAAACGACCGTAACGGATAACTTTGATCGTAAACTTAAAAGGCATGTTAGAAACACCAATTGATTTCAAACTTTTAGAAAAAGTAGAAAGATAAAAAAAATGACGTTCGTAGGTCTATTTTATACATTTTGATTTCAAGGCTAATTTGACTACAATTTGATATGATTTCAAAATGATGATTACTTAGAAATTTAGGTACAAACAATAGTGAAGTCTTATGTAAGAATGTCATTTTGATTCACTCTTTATTAAAGCAATTCTTAGACTAACTTTTTTATTCCGAATTTGCAATAAACTTTTTAACTTTTTTTATATGTTCCCTTTTTTATTCATAGGGTTAGCTATACTAAATGTTGACATCCTTGTTTTTTCAAAGGCTCCGTGATTAGTATGAACGGTTTCTTATTACATTACAAAGCTTTGAAAACGATATTTGATTAAGTATGTAATTAATGCATTAAAAAAAGAATACTTAATAATCTACAGTACGTATCATAAGCATTTTATTTCACTATTTTAGTTCAACTTATTATGGCTCTGTATTTGAACGGTTAAAAATAGCCTGAAACCACTCAAAGACCTATGTAAAGCTTCCTTAAAGTGAAAGACTCATGCAGTTGAGTGGCTAGCAAAATATTAACTGACAAACCTTACTTCTTTATTAACTAAACGATTTTATGGCTAAAATGTATGTTAATCAATAAATATGTAATGAATAGCTCTTAACGTTAATTATGGAAGGTTAAAATTGTCCTATTGATTTTAAACTTGACCTAATGATTCCTACTACTTTTAGGTACATTTCTATAATCAGAGGATTAAAAAATAAATTATTTAACTTTTAATTATGTGAAACATTTTAAATGATCATACTGTAGAATTGCACATAAACAACTGAGCTATTAATATTATATTATGACTAATTACAAATCAGTAGGGTGCGAGTTATTGCTATCTTTCTATCTATTTTACTATCCATCTATCTTTCTATCTATCTACTTATAAATACATCTATCTAAAGAACAATATTTTTTTACCTATCTATCTACTTTACATGACGTGGTATAAAACTTTGGGTACTATTCTAATTTCCAGTCCCGATATCTATCTATCTAGCCTTATTGACTAATTACCCCTCTAAAGGTTGCCTGATATAAGTAACACCTAGCCCTTTTTTATAGGTCCGATACATAAATAATAATCAATGGCTTTAATCAAGAGTTTTGACCTTAGATTAATCTTTGAAGAAAGAAACTAAAAATAGAGATTAAGAGAAAGAAAGAGAATGATAAAAAGAAAAAACAATCCCGAAAAAGAGAAAGACATAAAAAATGGGAGAAAGAAAAGACAAAAAGATAGAGGAAGAGAAAAAGAAAGAAATTATAAGTGAAATAATTGAAAAAGAGAGAGAAAGAGAGATAAAAAAGAGAAAAGTTAAGATTTAAAAGAGATAGGAAAGAAATGTAAAGAATGTAAGAAAGATTGATAGATCCAATTTACTCGTAATAATACAGTATTTAAACTATATACATTAGAATCTCTCATAAATATTTGAATTTTCGAAATACTAAGAATTTTGTTGTTCGTTGTTTCTACCCTGATATTCCTAATATATTTACAGAGAGATGGGACAATGTGCTGTTTATTACACTAGTCCCCAAAATTCTTATTATTTGGCCATAGAATTATACCTTCTTTGTCGTTGGCTTAACAACTTTTGGGAATTTAGTGAATTTTGATTGAGTGGTTGATTAAGTTAAGTGTTCAAACTTTTCAACCACTAATTGTAATCTATAGAAAGGGTAATTTTGTGTATCATAATTGGGGATGTACTTCAATTTGTCGGCTTTTGTATAGATAATACTATTATATAGAGGCATAATTTGAAGAACACTTTTAATTTACTATTTACAATACAAAGTAGAACAAAGTCTGTCTGTCTGAAGCTTAAGATCATTTAACCGTTTTATGTCTATCTTTTAAGGAACCTACATACGGGAATTGTGATGGTTTTGAGCAATTGCATTAAGTGGTGGGACACCCCTATCCCTAGCAAATGCCCTACCCCTTTCTTGATCTTTTTAAAGAAGCTTTACATTGACCGATTAGATTGTGCTTTTCAGGGGATATGCCAACTGGTTCTTTGGTTGTTTTACGCAATTTGCTATTTTCAAATTTATAAAAAAAGTTGAAGCATTCTAAATTTCTTGTTTAAAAGGATTTTTTGGGACCCTCTAATATACATACATTTTTAAAAGCGCGGCTTTTCTTAAACTTACTCTTACTCTCTTACTTATAGTAGATTATAAGTAACTTTTTAATAGGATATATAAAAAAGTATTTCAATTAATTTAATTCTAGAAGAGTTCCTAAGTATACTTGAGGGGTTTGTCAACCCCTCCCTAAATTTGTAAGTTTTTTCATTCCTTTTTTATCCCCTCAAGGTTTAGACCCCTATAATAAAACCTGTGGACGAATAGAAATATGCTATTATGTACATCACTTCTTGATCAGTTCATTAGCAGGGGAGGGGATGAGGTTAAAGGGGGGATCGTTATTTTAGCCAGTTACAAGTTTCACTTTATTAGAGTGTATAATAATATAGAGTGATTCAAGTAATAATAATATCCTTTGATGGACGCAACTGGAAGCGTGGCTTCTCTTTAACTAAACTCTTTTTGTCCTTGCATAAAATTAACTTGTTTTTTAATCTTACTATTTCTATTTATTAAATTTAGTTATTAAAATTTGATTTTATAATACTTCAACTTATGACTCATATAAACCTTAAGCCTTTTCTATCTATCTATCTGCAAACAATTCTTTTTTTAATTTTCTATCTATCCGTCTATCTGGCTATTTATCTATCCTATAAATACAGGGTCTTTTATAGATGCTTTAAACTAAAACAAGCACAAAGCTCCTCAGGCTTTAAAAAACAGCATTACTAATAAAGCAACATTTCTTTAATTTTTAGTAGCGAAGCTACTCTATAATTCACTTTGCCCGTCAGTCCATCTGTCCGTCAGTTCGTCCGTCCGTCAGTCCGTCCGTAACGCTCTGGGGGAAATGGGATTTACTCCTTTAAAAGATAGAATGCTGAAATTTTTTGACAACATTCCCATCATTAAGGAGCACAATTGACTATAAAACATCATTGTCGGTCGGACCGCTTTTTAGCCGGTTTTAGGCTATTTTTATATTTTTCACATTTTTCTCCATATCTTCAGTGTTTATGGTCCGATTTTCAAAATTTTTCAGTTATAGATATCAAAATTAAATTTCCCGTCGTTTGGGGTTATCAGTATCAAATAATTTTTCCATTGTTATGAGCATCTTTTATGTAATTTACTTTGACCATCGTCATCATACAAAATAAAACAAGGTTTCGTGTTTATTTTATCCAATAAATCTATTCTTGATATTAATAAATACCCTTTAAATCTACTTGTACGTATTCCCATCTACGATTTTCGCTACTTATGGATGTTGTCATCCTTGTTTTCTACTCAAGCTTCGGCAAAATAAAGTTAGAGAGAGCCTTGCTTAATCTTATGTAGAGATAGAAATGGAAGAGGGGAAATGAAAAGTAATCCTTTCAAGGTTGAAAAAGAGTGGACCCTGTATTTTTTGGTAGGCCCATGTCTGTTATCTTCGCTGTTTATCTAAATTGTACCTATTATTACCCTTATTTTGTTTACTGAAAGGTAAGTGTGCATTCGTTGCAACGTAGCACACTGAGCAACTGTACGAACAAAGTTAATTGAAGGTTGTTTCTAATACAATACTTAATTACATTTAGGGTGAAAATAAATATTATCTGTGCTTTCTTGCAAGATCTTTTATATTTTAAATTTTGCATATGCAATGCATGGGTAGAGCTATTTTAAATTAATTGATAGTGATAGAAATTATTTATCTTCTTTATTTGTTGTTTCATTCTATTATTATTTTTTTCTTTTGATACAGGCATACTATGATTAATTTTTATTTATTGTGGGCTAAATGAAAAACATGTTTTTATGCAGCTACGATAAAACACCGAAAGGTTTAGGATACATAAAGGGAAGGAATACAAAAATGTTAATCTAAAAATTAGAGGAAAATTGGAAAAAAATAAAGAAAAATTATAGAAACAAGGATGACAAATAGCAAAGCTAAAGAGAATAAATAGAAAAAAAGAAAATACTATACAAGAAAACTATGAAGTTAAACTAATTTTTACAATGCTTTACATCTGTACTGAAAGACAGAACAAGTTTATTTGATTTATAAATTAACAATGCCCCGAGAGGCTAGGAGCACATCCTTTATAACCCCTACTTATGATTGTTATAATCCTAATTAATTTCAAGATTACCAACTTTTGGCTAGTTTTAAGATTTATTTTTATTTGTTTGAAAAACATACTTATACACAATAATATATGTAGTTTAATAAACTTTTAGTATGTATGCATTATGGCCTATAAGTGCACGTCTATACCCTTTTTATGGGCGTACCTTCTCTGCACTTTGAGTATTTTTGTATGTATCTCATGTGACCTATACCTCTATTTAAATTTGTATATCTGTCCGTACGTTTCTGCTGCTTTTAACAAAAAAGATAAATCGATTTGTTTTGTAGATTTCTGCTATAAAAGGAGATTCGGTCTATAAATTATTATGTATGTTGGTCTATCGGGGCTCTTCATTTCTATATAAACAAGGATGACAACATCCATAAAAGCGAAGCACTGAAACGGTAGGACAAACGGACATTAACAATTGTATAGTGTCAGAACTGAATAATCATATATAATTGTATAAGAGTCAAAGTAAAATTGTAAGTAAATTTGTTGAAAAACTGCTTGATTTAGGATAATGTTTATGGACATACTTACATTTTTGGACTTGATTATAGAGTTGCTTCGCTTATTACAATATACTTTGTTGTCCCAGGAATCAATATACCAAAAATCAGATCAATCGGATGATTAGATCACATAAAAATTTGTTGTTAAAAAAGTAAAAAAATCAACATGTTTAAAATGGACGTACGGACATTTTGGTGATGATTATAGAGTTGCTACGCTTTCTAAATCTAAAGCTATCCGTTACGGACGTACGGACGGACCGACCCTAATTATAGAAAAGCTTCGCTTTTAAAAATATGTTTATGGTAAGGATAACTGGCTAAAAATTCTATAAAGCTTCCTTTTGTTAATGGGCATTATTTTTTCCATCGGTCTGTCAGTAATGCGCTTAGGGACATTAGATTTATATTAAAGGCTTAAAGTATATCTTGGTTGCTATTTCAGAAAACAACCGAGTTATTATGTGAAGATTCTTTTTAAACT